>NW_026061838.1:0-218639 GCF_023897955.1 Schistocerca gregaria | reverse complement strand
ACACACGCGAGACAGATTCGACGGTCTCGAATTGCCCTCCCCCCTCCGCCAAAAAATAGGCGAAGGGCACGGCCTTGCTCCACTGTAGAGACGCGGAAATAAAGCATGTGTTCTCTCGCAACTTGCAGAATTCCCACTTCTCGCCGATTTCTCGCCGATTTTTTTTTTTTTTTTTTCGAAGCTCGCTTCGAAGCCAAAAAAAAGTTCGTAAACACACTTCCTCTTCTATTTTAGGAAACTTCGCCGCGCGGCGCCGCCTTCGCCCGGATGAACTCCTCGAGCTCCGAGAGACTGCCAATCCCGTGCCTCTGCATGTCCTCCAAGTTCCTGATGCCGCAAGATACGATGTCCATCCAGTTGAACGAGTAGGTCTCTCCCACCGCCTCCGGGTTCCCTATCGCCCTCACCGCCTCGTACAGGGCCATCGACTTGTCCAAGTCCGCATACACGCTGTCGTCCTCGGTCAAATCGATCTCCTTGCTCTTCTCCGGCTCGACCGCCTGACTCTTCCCCCTCTCCATCCAAGTCATCGTCACCCTCCTTATCGCCCTCCCCCTCCGCCTCCTCGTTCTCCAACTCCGCTCTCAACCCGTGAATCCTTCCCGCCTGCAACTCCAGCCTCTCGCACAGCGACCTGTACCTCTCCCTCACCTCCTCCTCCTTCGCCATCTTGCAAACCTCCACCGCGCACCTGGCCATCGCCATCTTCGTCCTCACCCTCCTCTGCAACTCGCCCACCCCGGACCTTATCCCCGTGTTCTGTCCCATCAACACCCTGTACTCCCTCTCATCCACCTGCAAGTACTGCGCTTTCGTGCAAAAACTCTCCGCTCTCTGTCTTAACTCCTTCACCCCCTCCCCCAACTCCCCCACCTCCCTCTCCATCTCCCCCACCTCCTCCTCCGCGCCCCCCACCTCCCCCGCGTACAACTCCACCAACCCACTCAGCTGGTCGCTCTGCACCATCGCCTTCGCCAACGCCTGACTCTCCTCCCCGTCCAACCTCTCCAACATCTCCCTCAACCACCTCGCCTCCAACAACGGCACCAACACCCTCACCTGCGGCGGCGTCATCACCGACGCGTTCTTCACCAATCGCTCCACCAATTCCTCCCTCTCCGACGCCACCACTTCGAAAAAAAAAAAAACAAAAAAAAAAAAACGAAAAAAAAAAGTCAGCCTCCGCACACATACGACCACCCCTCGCGACCCGTCCGTCCCCCGCTCCCCCCTCACGCACCCATCGCCAACGGGTCCAAAAAACTAATTATCCCCTGCACCTCCTGGTCCCTCTCCGCCCCCCCCTCGCAACTCCTCAACCACTCTATGTTCTGCTGCATCAAACTCCTGTCGGACGGCGACACCGACCTCGCGTACACCCGTATCTGGTGTCCGGAGAAAACCTGCACCGCCACCTCCTGCTGCTGCAACTGCAACCTGGGTATCGTCTCCATCAACCCCCTGTCGTCCAAGTGCCTGCACACCACCTGTATCTGCTGACTGTTCATCTTCGCTATCTGCCTCTTCAACTCCTCAAACCCCACCGGATTCTCCATTATCCTCCCCAAACTATTCACAGAAAACTTGTCCAAATTCTTACGAATGTAATCCACATATTGCTCCTCCCTCTCACTCACGTCCATCCACTCCTCCAAAGCATCGCTCCCCCCCTCCTCAGCTCCCTCAGGTAACGACTCCCTGTGCGACCCCACTCCCCCCGCCCCTCTCTCCCCGTCCAACCATCTGTCCTCACCCTGTCTCTCTACTTCCCATCCACTCCTCGACTCGCTCATTTCTCACTCGCTCTCTCCTCTCGCTCCAGCCACTGCAAAAAAAAACATTGAACCTCTAAAAAAAATAAAAACAATACCCCTCTGTCCTCGAAAGCGACACTCTCTCTCCCTCTCTATCACCCTCCCTCCTCCCAAAAAACCCCCACTCACCACCACCACACGTCACTCACCAACCACATACCCCCCAAACGCCCCCTGAAAGCGATCACCCCCTCACGCACGCAAAAAAAAAAACGTGCTTTCCCCCATGTCTATCGTCTATTTTTGGGGCTCCGGTGAACGCGGGCAAACCCTCGCTCACTTCTTCGACTCAAACCACCCCGTCGCCTACCGCGTCCCCCGCCCCCTGTCCAACCAAATCACCTCCATCGCCTCCGGGGGATCCCACACACTCTGCGTACGTACACTCTACACACTCTGACTTTTTCTCTTTTTTTTTTTTTTTTTTTTAACCCCTCTAACACCCCCCAGCTCACCTCCTCCTCCTCGCTCCTCGTCTGCGGCAACAACGCCCACGGACAACTCGGCATCCCCGGCGCCACCCCAACCACCCCCCTCGAACGCACCCCAACCCCCCCTCTCCAACACGTCCTTCAAGTCTCCGCCGGCTGGTCTCACTCCATAGCCCTCGCCTCCTCTTCCGGCCACCCGGGCGTCTACTCCTGGGGATCTAACCTCGAAGGAGAACTCGGCGTTCACACCCCTCGCAAACAAACCTGCACCCCTCTGCTCATCCCCCCCCTCGCCAACATCCACATCGTCCAAATCTCCTGCGGCGTCCGCCACTCCGCCGCCGTCTCCGACACCGGACTCTGCTTCACCTGGGGATCCAACAAACACGCCCAGTGCGGACACCCAACACCCACCTCCTACCCCTCCCCCCTCAAACTCGACTTCGACCAACCCGTCGTCCACGTCTCCCTCGGACAATACCACTCCTCCGTCGTCACCCAATCCTCGTCCATCTGGATGTTCGGGTCAAACAAATACGGCCAGTGCGCCCTCAACCCCTCCCTCACCTCCCACTGGCGCGGAAAATCCGCACCCGTCGTTCCCACCCCAAAACTCGTCCCACTCCAACTCAAACGCCCAACCGTATACTGCGGGTGGAACCACACCCTCGTACTCTCTCCCACCCACCCCCACCAACTGTGGTCCTTCGGCAGAAACAACTACGGGCAACTCGGACTCAACTCCACCCTCCCATCCATATGGCAGCCAACTCCCATCTCCTACCTCTCTATCACCCACCTCACGCGCACGGACTCCATCCTACAAGTAGCCTCCGGATCGGAACACTGTCTACTCCTCACCACCAACCACCACGTATACAGCTGGGGATGGAATGAACACGGACAACTGGGCCTGCAAGACCAAACCGACAGACTCAAACCCACCAGAATCACCTCCTTCGACCAACACCCGCCAATCCACCACATCTTCTGCGGCTACGGCTGCTCTTTCGCCATCTCCCTCCCCACCTAAACACTTTTTTTTTCCCCAAAAATATATATCATGTATTTTTTTTTTTTCCCCCTCGACATCAATTCGCCCTCCCGATCTTTCTTCCTTACATCCCCTCATCACACATGGTACCACCCCCCCCTCCCCCCCCCCCCTCCCCCCCCCCCCTCCCTCGCTCACACCCGACCCCCACCTCTAGGCCCTCGAAGTCGTCAAAAAACACGAAAACGCCCACCCCCACTCCATCTGGACCGTCGCCTGCAAGAACAAATACGTCGCCACCGGCGGCGTCGACGGCGTCGTCAAAGTCTGGCTCCAAGACGACCCCTACGACTGCGTCAAGGAACTCTCCTGCTCCATCCTCTCCGTCGTCTCTGTCGCCCTCACCTCCACAACCCTCCTCGCCAGCAGCATCGATAACCATCTAAAAGTCTGGGACCTCAACACCTGGGAACTCCTCAAAGACATCGAGTTCGGCTCCGCCGAACTTTGGAACATTTGTGTAAACCCCGTCAACCCTTCTCTCCTCGCCACCTCCGGACAAAAAGGACATGTGAACATATGGGACGTCACCAAGGGGTCCAAAACTCAAACTCTAGAAACCTCAAGCGACAAGTTCCTCATTTGCATTTCATGGGTACGCCCGCCCTTTTTTTTTCGCCTCGAGCGAGCAAAAAAAAAATCCTAATCCTGAGCAAACTCTCCACCATCCAGAGCATCAGCGGAAAATACATCGCTTGCGGCTCCGTAGACGGCGTCCTCACCGTCTTTTCCCTGGAAGAAGGCTCAAAACTCCATTCTATAGAAGGTACGTCGCCCCCATCCAAACGCACCCCGCTTGCACAAAACTCTAGTGTGCCGATGCCCACAGACGCCACAACGCTGGCCGCCGTCACGTCGATGCACTCGACGGCGCGGCGGCGCGTCGCGCGGATGCTGTCACGTCGGCCTCAGCGTTGATGTCGTCGCACAAGCGACGGCATCGCGGTACAAACCCTGTGACTCAGAAGCAGACCGGTCAGCTATTGTACGGCATTATCAGCACCAGTGCTATACAGGCATCCAAATATCGCACAGACACAGTCACGGTACTACTGGTGCTCTGCACCGGACACGTTCCTGAAGACGTCGTTGTCATCGCGGCCTGGCACCTGGCATCAGGTCATGGCACTTCGATTCGCTTTTTCTGTTCGGTTGACCCTTTTTTTTTTCTGCTGACTTTTGCGTACGCGCGCAGTGTACACATGTACGATTAGGTCGGTTTGCTTCTCGATTGATGAGCAGGTTCTAGCAGTCGCGTCGGACGACTCGTTCGTGCATATCTATAACGTGGAGACGGCCCACTTGGTGAGGTCGTTATCGGGTCACCACTCGTGGGTGACGGCGGTGAGCTTGAGTCCCAACAACAAGTACTTGGTGTCCGGCTCGTTGGACAAGAACGTGAAGGTCTGGGACGCGCAAACTGGCGACTCGCTGGCGGTGTACAGCTACCACAACGGTGCGGTGTGGGGCTTGGCGTGGAATAACACGGGCACGAGGCTGTTCTCAGTGGGCGAAGACGGCCAGTTAGTCATTTATAACTGCTTGGAGAAGTAGTGTAAGAGTTTTTGTGGCGGGCAATGGCACAACTGTAGCAATCGAAAGGAAACTAGAAGCAATTTTTTTTTATTGGTACGGTACAATCACTGTTGCTGCCGACTCGACTCACTGGTCATGACGGAAGGCTTGGAGGCGACGGTGTAGATATCGAAAGGTATTTGCAAGAGTTCTGAGAGTTCTTGGTTTAGTAGGTCGTACATCAGATGTCCATCTCTAGTGCTTTTCCAGGCTTTAAGTGTTGAATCGTAGCAGTACCGCTTTGGTCCACTGACGGGAGAAGACCACCAGATTTGCCTGTTTTGGCATTGTTTGTTGATGGCGTAGGTGCCCTTTTCTCCTAGGCTAAGCTCGAGAACGCCGTCCTGTTCGCATAGGGGAGAGGTGAGTCAAGCACTTTTTTTTTTGAATGAGACGAAAGCAGAAGATAGCGTGAATCATCGGACCTGTTCGGAGACGTCGAATCCGGGTATTTCGAGCTGTTCGAGCTGTTCAAACTTCTGCATCATTTCTTGGAGCGCCTGGTCGGAGACCCGATGAAAGGTACAAAGATCGATGCTTTGGGCAGTGCATAGGAGTCGGCGCGCGGCGTAGGTCGGGGGCAAGCGCTGCACGTCGACGAACGCATTTAGTAAAGATACATACATAATAGATGGATGTGTGTGTGCCGTGTTGAGGCGAGAAGAGAGGCGTACGACTAATGTGTGGTGTTGAAAGGTGTGAAGTGCCAAGCTAGAGTTTTGAGTTATACCTCGAGAGAAGCTCTGTGAGTGTGTAGGTTTCAGAAAATGACTCAGTAAAGATCGCATGAAGACGGAAAATATATCAATCAGAACTTATTTTTTATTGATGAAATACGAGTTAGAAAACGCCTTATGTGCTGAATTAATTTTAGGTTCATAGAAACAGAATCAGGACAAAAGCTGTCCTAGAAATTTGAGATATTCTACTACAAATTGAGATGGTCGCTACGACTCAACCTAGGAAAAGCGGCCAATAGCATCCTGGACCCCCTCTCTATAGAGAGGAAAATTGATAGAAAATCGTGTATAGACATTCTGGACTCGGTTTGACATTCAGACGAACGCATTCTCGGTCTCACGGTGTTGTTTCTGAAACAATTGAAGCCAAGATTTATCTGCCAAGAATTGGTCAAGTCTTGCGTGATACATTTTTGTTTTTTTTTGATTTTTTTTTTTTAAGTACTGTACCACGGAGAGGTCAAGCCCACTTTGGTACTGTTTACTGGTGTACGCCTGCATTGGTCTTTTGTTCAGAGACAGAGCGTACCGACGAATTTGTCGGTCTTTTCGCGGATTAAAAACACAGTTTCAATGGAAGGGAGCAACAAGCAACCGGTACGGCGAGAATTCGCGACGGCCACTTGCTGGCCGCCTCGTGCCCGAGGCGGGATGAGGCCTTCTCCGGCGAAGAAGGCTCGCTCGCTCGGTAACGCGGGATCGGAAGAGAGCAGGATGGCTTCCGGTCTTCAGACGCCATATGTGTACAACATGTGTACAGCATGTGTATATTTCGCTAGAAGCGGGGAAGCTGACGTTTTGCGCATTGGGGGGATTGACATGCCGGTGTTCTATTCTAGAAGGACGACTACGACGCACTGAATCAGTTTTTGTCTGTTGGTCGCGCCAATGTTGAGGAGGATACGGACCCAATCGTATCGATTGAAACCGCGCCCCAAAGTCAACTATCATCCGGGTTGGGGCCGATTCAACAGGGTACGCTTTCTACTGCCCGCGTCGCGTTCGAAGGGGAACTCGCCTTGGCTAGAATGGGACCTCGTGCTTACGCCTGCTTTTTATTTGATTGGGGGAAGGGATAGCAGCGCCTGAGCTGTTTATCAATTCTGAGGCGTTTCATGTGTCAGGACTAGAGGGCGTTCCGAGCGGCGGACAAGGGCCCCCAATTTATAATCAGCAGAACCCTCACCCGGGGGGACAGCCGGCTGGCCAAGAAGGTATGTGCAGAACACTCTGCGGACCCCCACGCTGATGCGTTCGAGAACTCTCTTTGACACGTATCACTGTGTTTTTACCAGGACCAGAAGAGGCCAGAGGAAGCAACCGAGACTACTCTATATTCTCAGTGAAATACTTCCGATCGCTGTTCGACGTAGACACGGACATCGTACTCGAGCGCATTTTTTTTGCATTATTGCCCTACAGGCAAGACTTTTTAGACAGAATTGAAAACCCGGATTTGTATGGTTATGTATGGGGGTCTATTACGTTTATCTTCGCGCTCGCGATGTTCGAAAATTTGACATCGTATTTTGGCTACATGTATCGAAAGAAAGAAGAGTTGTTTTTTTACGACTTGAGCACTTTGCCGGTCAATACGCTCTTTGTTTTGCTCTTCATGATATTGGTGCCGCTCGCGTTTTGGGGTTTGATGACCGTGATGGACGAATTTGACATATCTCTGCCAAAGGTGATGTGTCTTTATGGATATTCTGTGTTTGCGTACATTATTGGGGCTGTGCTTTGCGCGATTCCGTTTGGCTGGGTAAGATGGGTTAGCGTTTTGCTGGCTTTTTTGGTGTCGTCCGCGCATATTGGGCTTGCGTTGTGGCCGCACATGAAGCACGCGACGTTGAAGACGCGGCTGATTTTTCTGACGTTTGTGGTCGCTACAGGGGCGTCGATGGCGCTGTTTATGCGACTGTACTCGTTCGGGCACGGAGCTTGAACGTGTGATAGGGGCGAGGAGTCCGAGGAATCGCGCAGACTACTTTCGGTCTGCTGGGTTCTACAGGACAAGGCACAGCTGCTTGAGCAGAATTGTCGCGAGCCATGCGCGCGTTTCTTGGTCGTCGGTACGAATGGTAGTACTGGTGGGCGAGAAGGAGATAATCGCTGGAGAAGGCGAAGATGCACGAATGAAGACAATCGGCTCTTGAGAAGGCGTATTTTCGTAGTGGATAGACAGATGCCGGACTCTATCGTGTCGCTGGAGTTCGGCGAAGACGGAGCTAGGAATCGGTTGTCCCCAGCATAGTGCTGAATGCAAAGGGGAGTGGCTTTCAACAGACGGAATGCTGCTGGTTGCAGATGGCTTCAAAACGGTTTCTCCGTCGTGCTGGGCAAGAGTGGCTTTGATGGCGGCCATGCGGGTACAGCCGTGTACTGGTTTTGGTCGAATGGTTTTCGCGAGCTCATATTGGATGTAGACACGATCGTAGCGCCTTTTTATACTGAGCTCTAGGTAGTCTTCGTCAATCGTGTAAACTTCGATGTCTGGGTAGTCGGAGGCAGCACGTGTCTGTAGGAGCTGGAAGGACGCAGAGCGGGCCGATGGAAGGACGAGTCTCCTGGGTCTCCACGTTTCGATGAGCAATGCTGCTTCGGATACAAGCAAACGCGGATCTAGGTGACACACGTGGACTTTAAGTTGGTAGGGCTCGAACGGCACGAGACAGCGGCGGACGTCCGTCACGCCCGGATCAATGACGACGACCGCGTTTTTTGGGTCGTTTTTGAGTGAGTGAAGCAAGTGTACCGCGTCGCCGGCGCGCATAGAGCTATCAGATGCGAGGAAAATGCAGGGCTTCTTCAGACAGGCCGTAAACTTGGGGTCTTTTACGGAATCAAACTTGAGCAAAGACCCGGCTTCTATGAGTTGCAGATGGCTGAAAGGATTAGCTGGCATGTATACGCGCGTCTGTTTGGATTTTTCAAGCCATTCAGCAGATATATTCAAGTATTGAAATACAAAATCACAAATGGGCGATATAAAACAGATGGGAATGGTGTGGAGGCCAACGCTGTTTAAGTACTGGTGCAATGTGTCAAGCAAGTCAGCTACGACCATGACATGCGGTATGGGCAACAAGACGCTGCCACCCTCACTAATTGTCAGCCCAACGTGATTACACAGATTGGCTAGCTGTAGATCTTGTGTTTGTATCTCTGGGTTCGCCAATTGAGCTATTATCAATGCGTCGCAGTCCTTCAACGCCTCCAGTTCTATTGGCTGTGCGTGTGTGTGAACACCACTCAGAGTCGCCATGCTGGAATGAGACACATATCCTATCTTCCGGTACTCCGACTCAATGATCCAATTGCAACTGCCCAGAGTGTATCCGGAGCTCAACGCCGTTACTCTCACTCCTTCGTAGAGCTCAATCTGTTCGTCAAATACGCATGTCTGAATTTTTCCTATACACGAGGACACACTTTTTTTATCGTACGCATGCCTCCATTCGGCGGCGTCTTCGCGATTTCGCGCTCCTGCGGGGGAGTCTTCTGCCTGATCAACGAGATCGAACATCAGGTGCTTTCCCAGCTGTACCGTGGGCTCTGTCGCGTAGACTCTTCCGTGAAACGCGCCTCGCTCTGTCAGGTGCGGCAGCGCCATCAACGAGTGAAAGTTGCTGATCAGCACCACGTCTATTGCCGACGCGTCGATTGATGATACCCTCAGACGCGTCGGGGAGCTGCTTCTAGAACCGCCGCCGAGCTCGGGGAAATGCCCGTCCTCTCCCCTCCAACACTCCGCGCCGCAATCAATCAAAATAGATACGCCCCTGATCTCCAACAGATAGCAGCTCGCATTCGGGACCGAATCCAGCACGTGCTCGAATGACAAGACAGAGGAAGGTTTCGGGCAGAGAGACCGTTTTCACATTCCGCCCCATACAGAAAGAGAAGTAGCCGTTAGAAAAATAGATTGACAGGTGCTAGATTTTTGTGTGCATGGGGTCGTACCAATCTCATCGTCGGTGTGGTTTGGTGAGAATTGGTCTGTGTATATAGCGCGTTTTGTCGGATCATTACTGAGGGCTTTTTTTTTGTTTTTTTATGCATTCTTCTGCACGATGCCGTCTATTCAGCGAGTTGAGCTTTCAGAGTGCAGCTTCGTTTCGGAGGCCGCGCGCTGGTTGATTGAGAGAATCAGTCAGCGCATTTCGCTTCGCGGGTGTTGCACGCTTGGTCTTTCTGGAGGTACATACACGCAGGCCCGACAGTTCACCGCGCATTTTTTTTCGATGGTTGTCTTTGAGGAGTGGTTCTTATTGTGCGCTGATTTGACCGCCGCATTTGACAGGTTCCACTCCCCTTCCGGTCTATGCCGAACTTGGAAGGGCGTCTAACATCGATTGGAGCAAGGTTTATTTGTTCATGGTGGATGAGCGATTTACGCCGGTGGACAGCAGCTCCAGCAACCAAGGAAATGTTCGAAGAACGTTGCTTCAATTTGCGGCGATTCCG
Organism: Schistocerca gregaria; assembly: GCF_023897955.1. Lineage (NCBI taxonomy): Eukaryota > Metazoa > Arthropoda > Insecta > Orthoptera > Acrididae > Schistocerca > Schistocerca gregaria. The sequence continues at coordinate 208,558 of NW_026061838.1, read as the reverse complement.
GAGTCGAACCTGATTTTTCCGAACGTGTCGCTTCCTTTCGTACGTGGGGGCGTGGTTTGTGGTTTTGTTTTGGTTTGATCGAGTTCTAAACTGCGAAACGGTGGTCGTCACAGGCGCGTTGCGTCGAGGACTATGACGCTCGGATGGCGGAGGTGGTCAGAACCCGCGGCGTCGACGTGGTGGTGTTGGGCCTTGGAGAAGATGGGCACTTCGCGAGCCTGTTCCCGTGCATGAAGAGCGAGGACCTTCGACGCGCGAGCGACCCGAATACGTACGTGGTGGGGGAGAGGGGAGGTGCGCGTGCGTGGTCAGTTTTGGCTGATGTTTTTTTTTGAAGTTTTGCTATGGAGACGTTTACGGGGACGTTTGAGGTTCGCGAGAGAATAACAACTACCTACGCGGTGTTGAAGAGCGCGGATGTGGCGATGTTTTTGATAGCAGGTGAGGGGAAGGTGCGGGTTTGGGAAGAAATGGCGTCCTCGTTACAGGGTCTCGAGCGGTGGCCGGCCAAGCCCGTGGTGGAGAAAGTGAGCACGTTCGTGTTTATCAAAACGTAGCAAGAGTTAAAAAAACTGTGTATGGGGGCAATTTGTGTGGGGCGAGGTGGGTTGATGTGGTGAGCATAGGTTTTTTTTTTTTTTTTTTTTGGTTTGAGACACTCTCTTTGGCTGTCTCTTACACGTGGGTGGCGCAGATGAGCGAGTTTCGCTCGCCCAAGACGGCGGGCGGCAGGTCGTTTGGTCGGTCTAATAGGGTGAAATTGCCGCCATCCTCTCGTGAGGGCGAGAGGAAGAAAGGCGGTGACGACGGCGGATCGAGCGAGGTTTTGTTGTGGCATGGGGGCGCAGGAGCTGTACGAGCACGGTGTGAGTTAAAGACGTAGGCGTGCGGCGCGTTTGGGGTCTTTTTTTTTTTTGGTGCTAGATGTGTGCACGATGATGGGCGAGGATAGAAGAGAGGTTGACCGATGCACGTTTTTTTCGCAATTGTTGGGTGTGGTGCGCGGTTGGTTTTCAAGCAAGTTCAACAGAGGAAGCGGCGTCTCGAGCAGATGTGGAGAGAGAAGAGAGGTTGGTATTTTGTGTGCGTTGATGGTTTGTTGTAGGGTGTTGGGGAACTAATACAGGATCGTTTGCGATGGCGCGCGCGCGATGAAGAAGGGGGTGAGTCGCCCGAGAGGTCGAGGCACCGCGGGGTTTCTTTGAGGAGGGATTCGTCTGAGTCGTCGTCGGTGGTGGTGCCGTCTAAGAGCGTGGTGGTGCCGCCTGATCGGAGGTTGTTGCAGGGAGCGCGTCAGCGTGGCGAATTGAGGAATGGGTCTAGAGTGAAGTTGGACTCGAGTGTTCAGAATTACGAGGAGTTGGAGAGGCAGAGGGCGTGCGCGGAGGGGGGCAGGGACGGGCAGGAGAGGGGGGCGAAGGCGAGGGGGGTTGAGTCGGGGTTGGCGTCTTCGAAGTCGGATGGGTTGCCTGGGTTGTGGGCGATGGTTCGGACGTTGGGGACGTTTGGTGGGGAGGGGGAGGAGTTGTTGAGGGCGCTCGCGTCTCGAGTGCCGTTCCGATGGTCGTTGGTACGTGGGGTTGTAGGGGGCGATAGGGGGTGAGAGAGGAGTTGTACTGAGGTTTGTGGGGAAGTGCGAGAGAGATGGGGGGGCGTTGAAGGTGGCGTGTCCGACGGTGGAGGATTTGAGGGCGTTGATGTCGGTGGGCGAGACGGAGGTGGGGGGGCAGAGGGTGGAGGTTAAGTTGTATAGGTACAGTGGGAAGAGTGTAGGGAGCGAGTACGACTACGAAGGAGTGGTGAGGGAGAATTATTCGGCGGAGTCGGGGGTGTTAGACATGTCTGGATGGAGTTACCGCCAGAGAGAACAGCCGGGATGCGCGTTGTCGGATGGCGAGTTCATGTGTGGTTTGTGCGAGTATTTGGTACGGAGGGTACCGGAGGTGTCGGGGATAGATTTTTCGAACAACGCGATTAGGGAAGTGGGAGAATTGAGGCCGTTGGCGCAGTTGAAGGGGTTCAGGCGATTGTCGTTGGCGAGTAATTTGATAGAGAGCGTGGGGAAGTTGGGTGTTTTGTCGAGGTTTAGCGAGCTGATCGAGCTTAGAATATCCGGAAATCCGCTTTGTGAGGAGGAGAACGCGCAGATTTCGTTGAGGGCGTTGGTGCCGCACGTGACGGTTTTGGACGGCGTGGTCGTACCGCCGCTGATTACGATGGGCGTGGAGGAGCCGGGGTCGCCGAGTTTGCCCGAGTCGATTCCTATGTCGATTCAGCCCGTGGAATGGAGCGAGGTGGTGAAGGCGTTTTTGGACAAATACATCAAGGCGTACGATGGGAATCGAAAGGAGTTGCTTGGGGCGTACAAGACGGACAGTTTGTACCATTGTTATGGGTTTGCTTCGTCGAAGGGCGCGGCGGATAGAGAGGGGGACGTGTTGATGGGGGGGAAGTCTGTGAAAGTGCGCCAATGTGCGAACAACTATGACATTATATCTGAGTTTTTGAGATATCCGCCGACAGTTCATGAATTGGAGACGATTGAGTTAGATTTTGCGTCGGCCGGTCGTTTTTTTTCTGGTAGTCATGTCCTGGTTTTTCAGGGACTGATTAGCATTAAGCTCGCGGATAAGGTTTCGAAGCGGCGGTTTTACCGCGCGTTCGTTCTTTGCGTGCAATCGGCCGACAGCTGGCCGTTTGTGATTGCGAACGATCAGATTCATATTTTTGCGCCAGGCAAGTTACGGCGCATGGCGGTGCCGGTTGGGAGGAACCACTCGCGCATCGTTGTGGGATAGGGCGCAGGAGGGGGGGTCGCGAGCGGTCGAGAGGTGTTTGCAAGAGTTTATGGCGTTCCCCTGGCCGGGGAGGTGTATTTAGATCGAGGTAGGAAGCAGCCTTTTTTTTTTTTAGAAAAGAGAAGCGAGGAAAAAATTTTGTGTTTATTTGGTTGGTGGCCGGGTTGCGCGCACAGATTCGGGTCAGAAGCACGGGAACTGACAGCGGAAGGGCACACACCTATGGAAGTTGAACCCGCGGCGAGTGAAGATGGGGTGGACATGGAGAAGGCGGAGGAGAGGTTGGAGGAGATGGAGAAGAAGCATCTGGAGGAGCGAATTGACGAGTTGGAGGACGAATGGATGCGATATGACAGCGACGATTCAGAGAACGAGGTACGGAAGATGAAGTTCGGTCGAGGTCGAGCAAAAGAAGGGCGCCTGACTAGAATTCGACTACGCAGAGGACGTTGGTCACGATTGGGGACGTACCGGTTCGCTGGTACGAGGCGTTGGATCACCTTGGGTACGACTTGGAAGGCGAAAAGGTCAAGAGGCCCAAAGGAGAGGGGGAGGTAGACAGATTTTTAGCGTTGAACCGGGATCGTTCAGGATGGATGTCTGTCTACAACGAGAAGACGGGAAAGAGGGAACTGATAAGCGAGGGAGATATGAAGATCATCGAGGCGTTGAGAGAGGGCGTCGCACCGGCGAAATACGATCCAGAACATGTACGTGAGAAGATGGGCACTTTATGTACAAAGTTGTTCGCGTTATGTGCGTCGCATTGCACAGACATATATGTACATATGTGTACGTTGCGCACATCGAATGATATGCGGGCGTGTCACACGTGTGTATAGACGGATCAGGGTGGTGGTGTGTGTGCGGGCGCACCGTGCGCACGCGTTGAACGAGTGCGTGTGGGTGCTGGGTGACGCGGGCGTGTATTTGTGTGCGTTGAGTGGTGTACGGGCGGGTTTACGTGTGGACGTTGAGCGACGCACGAGCGTGATTATGTACGGGCGTTGAATGACGCGTGAATATGTGCATACCGGAATGGAGTGCGGATGTACGCGTATCGAATAGCACGCGAATGGGTTGTGCGCGCATCGAGTAGCGCACGACTGGACTGCACGCGCATCGAATGGCGCACGAACGAGCTGCATGCGCGCTGAATAGCACACGGACGAGCGCGCTCTGTGCACGGGGGATGTCAAGTGAACGTGTTGTGTATAGCATTGAGTGTCACGTGGGTGTGTTATGTGTTGAACAGCGTGCGAACGAATGGATTGTGTACAGATTGAATGACGTGTGAATAAGTTGCGTGCGCGTTGAACATCGCGTGAACGCGCTCCGCGTGTGAATGACGCACGAGTTACATAGTGGTGCTGCGACGTGTCTAACAGAGCGTTTTGTCGTTTTAGTGGTTTATACCGGTGTGCACAATGAACCCCGACGTGATGCCGACGAGCGGAGCGCTGAGGTCGAAGAGGGGGTTCGTGCCCAGCCGTTGGGAGGCGCAGAGGATACGCAGGTTGGCGTACGCCTTGAGGAAGGGGTGGATTAAGAAGAAGGTGAAGAAGGAGGTGCCGCGGTGGTACATGATGTGGAACGATGACGAGGGAGTGGTGAAGGAGAGAGGAGGGAGAGTTCCGCCGCCGAGGATGAGACTACCTGGAAACGTGGAGTCATATAGGCCGCCCGAGGAGTATTTGTACACCGAAGAGGAATTGAAGAAATGGAATTCGGGCAGAGAAGGGAAGATGCTTCCGTTCGTGCCGAAGAGACACAATGGGCTGCGCGAGGTGAGCGCCTATAAGAAGTATCTGAAAGAGAGGTTTGAGAGGTGCTTGGATTTGTATTTATGTACAAGAGAGCAAAGGAGAAGGAAGCCGATAGATTTGAAGAAGTACGAGGTGGAGTTGCCCAATCCAGACGAATTGCGCCCATTCCCATCTATAGAGATGCAAAGATATGTCGGGCATGAAGGATACGTGAGAAAGATCAGCTTGGATCCAAAAGGGGAGTGGCTGGTATCAGGATGTCAAGATGGCCGAGTTAGGTTGTATGAAATCAAATCAACCCGTCTTTTATCGTCTTGGAGCATGAATCAGCCCATAACGTGCGTCGCCTGGTGTCCGAATGCGACTATTCCTATGATCGCTATCACGACAGCATCCACTCTCGGTGTTTTGGTCCCTCTCCCAATTTTGTCCCCCGATCAAATTCAACATCTTTCGGCCTTGTGGAACGACTACTCTGGCGGGTCCTCCTCTCGTGACAACGTTCAGAAACTCGTCTCTTGGATGTTGCCCACATCCCTTCAGCGCCAGGAAGGCTGGCGCCTCTTCATCGAATATGATCCAGATCTTACTGGTGCCGATCTTCACCATGTCTCCTGGCATCCTATGGGCAACTATATTAGCACCTCTTCGCCCTCTGGACTCGCATCATCTATTCTTATTCATCAAATCTCCAAAAAGCGCACCCAAAAACCATTCAAATCCAGTCGTGGCATCGTTCATTCCACGCAGTTTCACCCTTCCAAACCCCTTCTTTTTGTCGCCACGCATCACTCCGTCCGCGTCTACGACCTCTCTCGCTCTGTCACTCTGATGAATCTTCGCCCGAACGCGAAAATGATTTCCTGCATCTCCGTCCACCCCTCCGGCGATCACCTACTCGTCGGCACCTACGACAAAAAAGTCTGCTGGTTCGACCTCGATCTAGGTTCTTCCCCATACAAAGTTTTCCGCTACCATAAACAGTGTGTGCGCTCGGTCCAATTCCATCCTCGCTACCCTCTCTTTGCCACCTGCTCCGACGATGGCTCCATCCACGTCTACCACGCTACCGTTTATCAGGATCTGCTCACGAACCCTCTCATCGTCCCTCTCAAAGTCCTTCGCGGACACTCCATCAAATCAGACCTCGGCGTCCTCGACCTCGCCTTCCATCCCACCCAACCCTGGCTCTTCAGCGCAGGCTCCGATCGCACCGTCCGCCTCTTTGTCTAACCACCCCCTCAATCGAAGCCTGCCGCTCTCCAAACACAAGCACGACGCGCACGTTCAACACAAACAAAAACGCTCGAAACACATCTGTCACTCTTCAGCGCGTAAACGTCGACGTTCCATACGCGCACTGTGTGCCGTGCATTCATACACCATGCACAACACATCCATGCTAATACATAATAAATACACACACACACACTCATCGATCCACTATTTTATACGTGCGCACATGCTCTCATGTCGCATGCTGCGACGCACGCGTCAAACAGTGTCTCACGCGCAAGCGCCTTCACGTGTCGCGCACGACGCCGCATGAACCCGGCGTCCGGTACATGCAAACGTGCTCGTACGCCCGTCGTAGACCCCATTTGACACACATGTTGTGTGTATCATGTACATACATGTATCGCGCGCAGGCTATTACGTTTCCGCTGCTGGACGCGACGTCGCAATTCATAAAGGAATTGAGCGCCAACACTTTTTCATTTCAATGCATGAAATTTTGGTTTTTCATTACGGCGCACAAGCGTGTCAATATTGAAAGAACGTCCGGCGCCCTTTTTTCGGCATCCTTCCTTTTGAGCGAGCAGCGTCAGGCGTCTCCAGGGAGAGTACACAGAGCGCAGCGACAGACGAAATCGAACTTGTCGCAAAGTATCTGTTGGCGCCATGTCTTGTGCGCGGACAGAAAATGCATCGGGATATAGCTGTTGAAAAGCTCCTGCCCGGAGGAAATTGGTTCGAGCGCTACCCAAGTGATAGTCGAGTTGAGAGACGGGCACGAGGTCCCTACGTTGGGGGAACAGGAGTGATTTATAAGTGATGAAAACGGATACAAGCCATGAACGAGTCGGCTTGAAGAGGGACTATCAGCGACCATTCTGGCACCGAGTTCTTGAACAGCCTCCTCGCCTTCTGCGAGATCAGTAGGCGGAATGGGGGAAGGATGCTCATACAGCTCCAAAAAAGGCAAATGGAGTTGGAAACTGTAGGTGTTTATGCTAAGGAGTCGATGAAGTACAAGATATCCTTGTCGGGTAAGATGAGTATGTGAAAACTCGGGGAAGGCACATCTGAGTGCTTCAATATGCTCAAGCTGATGCTCAAGAAGTAAAAAATCAGGTTTTGCAAACGAGGATAGCATATGATCAAGAGATCGCTCGAGATCGGGATTATTTGCAATTCTTGCAAACAAAAATGTCATCATTTCCACAGTGCATAATTCTCTGAGTGCGGAACTCTGTCCTTGATTTTTAGCACGATGCAATTCGAAAGAGTCCAAATATCTGGAAGGTAGAAGCGACCGGCGCTTCACTGGGTTAGCCGGAATTCGATCTATCAACAAACTCATACAATCATTTGATGCTCTAAGACATGCGGAACTGCAATAACGTCTTCCTAGACCGTCACACATTTCCGGCTCAATAGGATTAATCGGCAGCGCCTGTAGTAGCTGTCTTCTTAATGTGTCGAACTCATCTGGAGGTAGCTGTCGAACCGCCTTCTCTATTTTCTCATCTGCGAATCGAATTTCAGGATTTTCGAGAACTCTTAAACAATTCGCACAGACGTTCTCCAGATTGTTGCAGAGATCCGGAATGGCGACGAGCGGGCTTTCTTGAAAAATAACCTCTCCTGCTGCGAACGGCCGCTTCGCGAACAAACCCCGACCATGCAGAGGCGAATTTCCCACCGCGGCATAGGGAGAACTCGTTGGACAAAGCCGCTCGAAAAGGGATTCGTCGCAGGGCTTCGAAATTAAATCGGAACGATATGGCTTCATTTCAACTCGAAAATGCAAGTTTTCCAACTCCAGCAATTTGTCTCGAACCAGTCTGTTGGAAAATCTCAGAATCGATTCTCTAAATGCTTTATGAGCCTCCAAATAACGCCCTTTTTTCTCTAGGTTTCGTCCTAGTCTAGCGTACTCGACGGCAAGCGACGTCGGGATTAGATCCTCGCGCTTGCCAATTTCCAGCAGAGATCCCCAGTTCGCCAATTCCAAACACTTAAGACTCTCTTCAATACTCTCATCAATATGCCCCATCTTCTCATAGGCGGCGGCGAGATGCGCATGGGGCTCCGAAGACAGAGGATCATAGACACTCGCCTTTCGGTACTCGTTCAGGCCAGCTTGGAACAAACCCTCACGTAATGCCTGATTGCCTGTTTGTATGTGATAATCTCGGCCTCGCGCTGACTCCGCATCTATGTTCGGTGACGATGACGGGTTGAACGCACTAGAAAACTCGCGGAACGCGCAATTCCATCTCGCTGGTTTCCATGCACGGACCGCTCTTTTCAGGCCCACATGTTTTGTTCGTGCTTCCCGGAGCAGTGATGATAGTTTGCCAACCCTCAGCATCAGAAGAAAATAATCCCTCACTCGCTTTCGGCGCTCCAAAAAAAAAGCCGATCTGTGTCCAGAACCCTTAATTCATACCGTAAGTACCCAAAACTCTCAACCGTGTTGTGCTCATATATAAAGACATAATACGCTGCTCTGTGTGTACAAAAAAAAAAAACTACTGAAAAAGCTTCGCTTCATGACGCGCCACTTCAACTCCCCCTAGACAGTTGAATCCCCTTTTATAACAACCACCTCTCTAATCTTGTCTAGCCTTTAAATCCCTGCACGTGATGCGGTCCTCAGTGAGCAAATAGACCCGAGCGCCCCAACCAGAAATGGCATCTCGGTCGAGCGCACTGAGAAATGTCTGAGACGTGGTCTCGAACAATTCTTCAGGATCCATGTTCGGCCTCCATAGCGTCTCTGCCAATCCAAATATGGCTCTGGAAGATGTACCAGACGTCACGAAATCCGTAGCCGATGTACCTGCACCAATTAAATCCATCGCGCATAAATAGGGCTTGTTACCCTCTAAGCCGCACACAACCGGCTCGACGAAGAATGGACCAAACCTCTTGGCATAAAGCATGCTCTGCAAGATGCTAGCAAATGTACTCGGCTTCATCTCACGTTCCTCGCTAAGCTCGTACGTGTTCAAACGAAATTTCAATTTCTCATACAGAGTTTGCGCATCTGAAATCAAACCCGGCAAACCCACAAAAATGCTGTCGTTCATGCGATATATCTTCGCATGATCAAATGCTACTGTCTGACTCCTAACACCAAATCTCAAATCTGTCGCAAACGCTACACACCCTTTCCCTGCCATCGCTAACACCGACCCGCCGTTGTATTCCATAACCGATTCCCCCTGTAAAATATGTACACGTATAGCCCACCAACGCACGCATTTCCAGGATGTGTAAATTACCCCCACCCCCAAATACACATTCCGTTAGACACTTCTGTCTGTGCATGCTTACTCCCCCGCCTGTCTAAACAAGGTTTCTCGCATTCGCTCTTACATACCATCTCTTTTTCGTCGTCACACAAACTTCACTGACCCAAAAATCAACTCAAAAACAAAAAACGTCTCAATTCTCCCCTCTCCACCATCTGTACATAAGAAAAAACTTATACCCATGAAGCAACCGCACGTCTCTGCACTTTATTTGTCACTGATCTCAACGATCAAAAATTAAATTCTAGACGGATACAGCATAACGCGGCAAGTTCTTCCCATCGAGATCGGCGTCAAATTCTTCCTAAATCGAGCGCATACGACGCCTGAATTGCCATGAGGACTGCATATCTTCCCCCAAACAGCACGGTATGACACGCCTGTCTTGTTCTTCACCACATATATATAAACTACTCGCTTGCCTAAGTAAAAAGCCGTGTCCTTACGCTTGTCTACACCTTCAAGTCTCAATAGCGATACGTTCGGATTCTGATTCTTTTTATTCCTACTCTCTCAACCGAGCGCATACACACAAAACACACATAATCAAAAAAAAATCAAGTGTCAATATAGATGATTCACGCAGTCCTCACCCGTTGGTAAGCGTTGCTTGGTCACAAACTATGTATATTTCGACTCCTATCAGTATATGATACGAGACAATGCTATTTTTCCTCCACCTTTCTTCGTTCACTCTGTTTCACGCTACATACCTTTTATACCCGAGTATCTTGGCGCGCACGTATAATCTGTTTTTTCCGATTTCGATTTATCCAAATTTATCGTGGATTCAGTCAAACAAGACGCCCCATTCGAGACATCGGACAAGAAAACAGCGTTAGGCGCTAATCTATACAAAAAAAAATCGAAACTCTTCGCGACCAAACCCCTTCGACTTCTCCCATCACCTCAATCCAGTCTGTCTATTCCGTCCAATCCTTACCCCAAAAAAAAGAATGAAGTCCCCACTGTCACCATACACATCATGTGTCCCTCGCTCGCATTCTCCTTTGTTTCACTACTCTTTATATAGAGAATTATCCTTTCTTCATCGCGCTCAGTGCTTCTTTTCATTTATTGTACCCCAACCTCTGGAACCCGCATTCACTTCATTGCCGTAACTCACCTCACCAATCCTAGGAACTGCAGGCTAATTTTTTAGAACGTATAACTGCATCCGTACCTAACACGAGGGGCCATGTCACCAAAACCAGACGACGCTATCACTGGGTAAAATCATCAATGATCGTTTTTTTTTTTCGTTCTTTTTGCAAAAAATTTCACATTGCTCCAGCTACTTTTCATCAACCCTCCTTTCCCTATCATAAAGCTATAATCATGTGAACTTAGAATCCATACCCTCCCTCTTCTTTAACTCAAAACTAGGATCCTAATATTAACCCTCCGGAAAAGCCGTATTCCATAGTACTTTGCTCAAGCATTATCTGAGCCTCACAGCGAACCTGCGACCCCCACGCGAGAAACACCAAAACTAAAAGCAATGGACAATCGCCGCAGAAAACTTTATACTCGATTCTTATTCAACTGTATCACCCATTCGGCCTTCGCCTCTCTTTTTTATTGCTTTCTCGCAATTTTTAAGTACATCCAGCACGCGCTCGTACTTTACATAAGTAAACTCTATTTCACAGATGGTTACGCATTCCCTCTTTTAAATTTTCTCTGTGCAAAAATGCGTCTCGCATTTAAGTTCTAAGGTTAATGACGAGAGCACCCCCTGTCTGTTCTAGCACTGCATCAATGTAGTCATTATCCTCCATCCCTAGCTAAAGAAATTCAATATTGTAAGTAAAAACTACGTATAGCTACCATATATATATACATTCGATTAAACGCAGGATATGTATCTATTTGATGGAACCGTACTTCCTTAGGCGTTTGCGTTTCGCGCAGCCGCGTTCCCTCAAATAAAAATCGGATAGCATTTCTTGAGACTTTTTGCTTCTCGCAAAATACGTTCATCAATTTTCCAATCGGCACGTTTTGTTTTAACTTGAATGCTGTCAAGGTACCATCCTTTTTATGCACAAAAAATACACGTCAGAAATGGACGCCAGACGCTAGCTTCTATCTCTCTTGGATCACTTTCCATTTTCGACATCAGTCTGGCAAGATGCGTACCTGAGAACGAACCCTCAAAGTCAGGTGAGAGGCCTCTTTATCTTCGCTATGAGACTCCTGCTGTTTTGATTCGTATTCAAAATTATCTATCTGAGGCTTTTTTTCGTGAGCATATAGAGATGCTTGATCCTCGTGTTCATCCTTTTCGGGGAAATTGTTTTTCGAAGGTTGTTCGCTTCCGTCCATGTCAATATCAATATAGTGTCTAGTGTCTGTACTAAGGAAAAAAAAAACTAGAATTAAGTTTTTTAAAGCTAAATTACAAAGATCTTGCGATGCAAAGGCCAGATACACCAAAACGTGTTATGAGAGTAATGTGTGTATCAAAAAAAAGACAAGCAGACGAGACCAAAATTGATAGGCCCATGGGTTCAAATCCGTTATTTTTACAATCTGGTAACGCGCAATCCGCATATGCGTGCATGCTATACATAATTCTGTCAGATACAATATTCATACAAAGTGTATCTATGTGTGCGCGCAGAAATGAGTATTGAAAAAAAAGTGAATCTGCCAATTTGCGTCGTAAATGTTGCACAAATTTCAGCTTTCGGCGCGTAAGTCATATCATTTGAAGCATATTGCGGACGGAATAAATTTGTTGTAAAGGAAGATGGAAGACGAGACGGTAGTTGTCAAGTTGCCCAATCTTGAGCTAGCCGACCTTAGGTTTTATCTCAGCATACCGCGCTATCCAAACAAGGCACAGGTTCAAGAAAGGCTCTTAGAGGCGATAAGAAAAGACGGTACGAATGGATGATGAAGAAAATTCGGGTGAAACAGGGACTTTACAAGTGCAGATCATCATGCAGCATGAAGAGAAGGGCATACAGGAGTATAAAAAGGGGAAAATTTAAAATTTAAAAAAGACAGACAAGTTATAGAAGCTCAAAAAATCGCAGACCTAAACGGAGGTCATACTGAAGGACATCAGGTCTAGAGTATTATCTCTACTTTTCGCTTACAGAATGAATTCCTTAATATAGCAGCGCATTTTTTTCTGTTGTTAATTCAATTGTGCCATGTGTGTGCGTGTGTGTTCGTTGATTACTGTCTTTATGTGTATGCATGTATTCAGGTATTAACAAATTGAGAGCTTGGCCTGAACAATTTGCTTTTTTTGGAGATTGTTCGTGCCCTATGCGGGCCGGCAGATCGCTTAATTCTAAGGGGTGTTCCAGCCTATTTTTCTTCCTATGCATTTCAAACTGACAGGGTATACCGAATTTTAGCTATGTCCGGCTTTTACAAGTATCTGGTAGCCGAACATTATCTTCCCCTTGACCAGGATCTGCTGGCTTCAATCGAACAGATCAATGAGGAAAAGATAAAGGCATTCGACAACGCTATAGTCGATGCCGAAAATAACTTGGGGGAATCCGAAGTTCGTGAAGCTCTCCTATCCAAGGCTAACTACTTTTGCCTCATCGGTGCAAAGGAGCAAGCTATCGCTGCTTACGCTTCCACTGCCGAAAAAACCGTCGCTCTGGGCCAACGACTTGACATCACTTTCACCCTTGTCCGCCTTGGATTCTTCTTCGATGATTATGACCTCGTTAATCGCAGCATCCGTAAAGCTCATAGTCTCATGGAAGAAGGTAGTGACTGGGATCGTCGAAACCGACTGAAAACCTATGAAGCCATACAGGCTATGCACTCCAGAAAATTTGACCTAGCCGCAAATCTGTTGATAGAAACCCTCGCTACCTTCACAAGCTACGAAGTCTTCACCCTGGAAACCTTCATCTTCTATACTGTCATTGCCGCCACTGTATCCCTGGACCGTATTTCGTTGAAGAAAAAAATTATCGATAGCCCAGAAGTCCTAGCTGTTATCCAAAAAACACCTCACCTTTCCTCCCTGTTAAATGACTACTATAACGGTGAATATAGAAATTTTTTGATTGCGCTCCTAGGTATCTTTGAGCTCATGAATCATGACCGTCTCTTGTCTCAACACTCACGTTGGTACTTCAAGGAAATGCGAATCAAAGTCTATGCCCAATTTTTAGAAAACTACCAGTCCGTCCAGTTAGACTCTATGGCTAGTCAGTTCGGCCTCTCCCCAAAATTTCTTGACGAGGAACTATCAAGATTCATTTCCGTTAACCGAATCAATTGTAAAATCGACAAAGTCGGCGGAATTATTCAAACCAATAGGTCTGACAACAAAAATGTGCAGTATGAAACTTTACTAAAGCAAGGCGACATGCTACTGAATAGAATACAGAAGCTTGCTGCTCGAGTGGTCAATATGTAAATTCAAAACATGATTTTTGATTGATAAAGCCAACCCACGTTAAGATTTTAGCAATATTATTCGACAACATTATTTATTTGTATTCTGTTTTATTCAAAAATATAATTTAATTTTTTTATTTTAAAATTATAAAAGCAATAATAAATTGATATTAAATTAAATTATATAATATAATTATTATTATAAAACTAGTTGAATTCTGTGGGACAATATTTTAGTGTAAAAATAAAAAAACTAATACGAATAGTTGGAAAATATTTATATACATATATTCTGTATTACATAGTGCATGTATTGATATTTTTATTTCCTTGTAGTTTGTAAGGTTTTTTGTAGTTGGAATGTTTTTTTGCGTTCACCCTAATGTTATACGATTGAGCATAATCAAACATTATTGCTTTATTTATGAGGTTTTTATTTCCCGTGCTGCTTTATACAAAGTCTATTGAGCGAGGTTATTTTTTCAGTTGGAGAAAGGTTTGCACGGGTTTACTATGCTGGCAAGATCAGCAGGAAGGGATTTGGTGTATAGAAGGCGGTCAGGAACTAAGTTGTTGATGGACTTGAGGGTAAGATGAGGGATGTATTTTTTTTTTTTAGTGGGCATATCCGGGCAAAACAACTTGACCGAGTATTGATGTATAGAGGTGTAGAGGTGGTGTGGAGAGAGAAAGTAAGGTACTTAAGAGTAAAATATTATGGAAAGAGGGGGGATAGAATACGTCGATGAGGTGGAATGGGAAGAGATTGAAAGGGTAGAGCGGGAGGTGAGAGAAAGGAAGGCTGAAGTGAAGAAGAAGGATGAGGGAGCAAGAGGAGGGGAAGAGAAGAATAAAGAAGGTACGTGAGGAGGGAGACGAGGTGAATATGGGGAATATGACAGGTGGTGTACGCATATATGTGGGTGAGGCTGACAGGAGGTGTTGATGAAGTGGGGGTGACGTCGTCGTTGGAGTTATTGTTTGATGGGGAGATGGAGGAGTATAGACGTGTGGAGGTGAATATGAGTTATTATGGGGGGGGGATGTTGAGGGTAGAGGTATATGTGAAGAAGAGTGCAGATGAGAGGGGTGCGTTTGAATCGGAGGGATAATGCAAGGCGACAAGGGGAGGATGTACTGACGAGAATGGGCGTTCGTGGAAATGAGGGCAGGTAAGTTGGGGAAGAAGAGAGCGAAGAGGGGGTGTGGATTACGGAGAAAATATGCCAGGAAAACTTCGCGCGATTTTCAACGAGGCGATGTATTGGTATGAGAGAGAAAGGTGAAGAAGGGGGCAGTAAAAATGGAGTTTGGAATAGACACAAAAGAGGAAAGAGAGTCTGAGGTTTCGAGAGATGGTTTGTGTGGTACCTCTTGTATGAAATTTCCTCGGCTTGGGCGAGATGAGGCATTGGAGTTAGGTGCGTGTTTCTGGCTATTTCCATTTGAGTGTCACGTGGAGTTGGGGACGTTTGTTTTCAAAATTGGGGGGCGTATTACCCGCACCAGATAAGTGTGAGAGGGGTTCCAGAGTATGTAGAGGAGTTAGTGAGGGAATGCTGGAGGATACGGAAAAGGAGCGAGGAGGAGTTCCGAGCGTGGAGGGGTTGAAGAAGAGGGTGCCGAGGGAGCTGTTGAGTCGGTTGAAGTCGCATCAGATAGAAGGAGTGAGATGTGGGGTGGGAAGAAGATGTAGAGTATTGATAGCTGATGTACCGGGAGTGGGGAAGACGTTACAAGCGATCGCGCTGGCTGCATATTACAGGGAGGAGTTATGGCCAGTATTAGTAGTGTGCCCGGCGAGCATGAAGGCGGATGTGGTTGAGTGAGTTTCGGTCGGCGTTTCTAAGATTTGCTGAGGAAGAAGTGATGATGGTTGATGAGGAAAAAGCGAGAGGAGGGGAGCCAAAAGTAGTGATTACGTCTTATGAGATGATGAAGTCTAGGGTGGAAGTGAGGAAAGGAGTAGAGAAGGAAAAGTTGCAGGGTTTATCTGAATATAATGTCGGATCCTCGTTGATCGGTTCGAGAAGTTTTAAATTATTGATTTGCGACGAATGTCATATGCTCAAGACGTGGAATAGTCAGCGCAGTAAGGCCGTTACGAGAAATTGCTCGGTTATGTCCGGGAGTCATATTTTGTCGGGGACCCCAGCGATATCTAGGCCGGTCCGAGTTATATCCATTGCTCAGCGCGTTGTTACCGAAGACGTTTTATTCCTTTCGTCCGTTCGGGAACCGCTATTGCGATCCTAGAGCGTCTAAGTGCGTTCAGGAGGAATGGAGTATCGAGGTGGATCAAACTTGACAGAGTTGCATGCGATTCTAAGGGAGCTAGTAATGATTCGTCGGAGCAAACAAGATGCGGATCTTCCTGGATTATCTGAGAAGAAACGATACTTGGTATACTTGGATATTTCCGAGGATCAGAAGAAGAGCTTGGATCGAATGTCGAGAAATTGGAAACTAACTAATAAGGAGGAATGCGATTCAGAACAGCTCAGACCGACTGATGGTCGATCCATCGGTTGCATTAGCCAATACTTAGAGGAACTTCAAGGTAAGCTGGATGACAGTCGCCGTTACTCTCCGAAAAATGATGTTAATTTATCTTCTTTTTGTCTGTCCACTATTTTACCTTCTAGTACCCTCCAGCATATTGCTTTACCGAGCGGTGATCATTGCCACTTATCTAAGCTATTTCTCGATGTAGCATTGGTCAAACTTCCTGCTGCGCTCTCCTATTTCTATACCCAATACTCCATGAGCCAATATTCCTCTCGAAAACACCTTCTCTTTGCTCACCATTTAAATATTCTCAACGGTATCTCCGCATTTCTCGCACATCACCGTATTGAGTACATACAAATCGACGGCCACACTCAAGTTTCCTCTCGCCAGGAGCTCGTCCAACACTTTCAAAACAACGAAAGCTGCCGTGTAGCTGTCCTATCTCTCACCGCCGCCGGGACTGGACTCACCCTTCACCGCGCCAATATGGTCTATTTCTTCGAACTCTATTGGGACCCGAGCACCCTTCTTCAAAGCCGAAGACCGAGCTCTCCGACTCGGACAACTTCATTGTGTCTACATTTACTATCTTACCTGCGATTGCCTCTTCGAACGGCAACTCTGGCAAATCATCACAGTCAAAGTTTCTAATGCTAGAAAAAGCTCTCGACAATCAAGAAAAACGATTCGATATCACGAAAATTAAATATTCCTCTCCTTCTTCACTTCCTACCTTACCCATCTCCTCTCACCTCCCCAAACAAGCGCATCCGTATCTCCGGTCTAGATCACCCTTCACATTCCACCAATCAGCACCCTCAACAACCGCCTCCCTCCACTTCTTCTCTCCTCGACTCCACCACCTCCTTACTACCCTCTCCTACCAACAAAACGCCCACTTCCATCCAACAAAAAGACTCTCCAAGCTCTCTCAGTTTGCCCCTCCTCCTTGATCATCTGCCGCACCCATCCACACGCAACATATTCTCCGCCCCAGGCTCTGCCACAACTCCTTTACTTTCTGTTTTTTTTGTATAGAGTCGCTCTCGAGAGAATAAAAACGCACTGGGCTTTTTTTCCATTTCTTCCCCTGAGCTATCGAAACTGTTCTATTCCTGCCATGGGCTCCAAGCCTGGGTCCAAATGGCGCAGGCCCGTAAATTATAGCCAGTTCTTCAACAATATGCAAGTACGTTTACGTGGAGTGCCATATATCCTCCTCGTGCCTCGCTCGAGAAGGGTATCAACCGCCTCACACACCTCCAGTTTTTTTTGCCTCCCCGTTCCAGGGCGCGTATGGCTGTCATCTATCCGTTGCATTTCCGCGCAGCCTCAGATGGAGGCCGTCAGCTCTCGGACTCGAGTCCAGGCATCGAAAAAAAATACACGCGTGTGTGTGCGCGCATCTACATCTCGGGACACCCCCTTGTCTCCTCCCAGGTGCAATGGAGAGAGGAGATGGTCTTCACACATCCTCCAAGACGGTGGGACGAAAAAAACGCGTTCGCTGTCGAGTGTAGACCGAAGGCCTCATATAACAACATGTCAAACTTTTTTGTATATTTTTTAGGACTCATTAGCCTGTCAGTCGAGCGCAGTACCCTCGGAAGGGGCGGCAGTGCTACAGTTGAAGGAGGAAGATGGCTGGCGAATCAGGTGAAGGAGGGAGTCGGGAATCCAGGTGAGAAGAAGTCTTTTTCCCGTGGCGCTAGCAAAAAAAAAGTGAAGATCAGCGAGAAGTTGGTAATGCTAAAGATAGACGACGAGGACAGAAGAAAAGAGCAAAATGTCGGGGGAGAAGATTGTACGGAATCAACGGTATCGGTCAAGAAGAGCAAGGCCCGGATACCAAAAAAGAAAACCCAAGGTGAAGGGAGCACAAAGAGGAAATCTCCTTCTCCTAGCAAAGGTACAGGATATTTGGAAGAAGGAGAAAAAAATATATTCATACGAGGGGGTGAAGAATTTGCGGAAGAAGAAGATCAAAAAGACAATGAAGGCCGGTTAAAATCTTTGAAACTGGAATCAACGTACGAATCTTCTTCTGAGGAGAAATCTAGACCGAGCAGGACACATTCAACATCTCGAGACACATTCATAGAGATTTCATCAACAGACGAACTTAATAGATTGAAAAGGTCTGGAGGCCAAGTACTAGTTCAAGAAGAATCTTGTCAACAACCAACTAGCATTTTAAAAAATCACGAAAAGCGATCAATCGAAGTATGTAAATCATCAAATCACGGGGAAAAACACCCGTCTAGAGGACAAATCCTTCCATCAAATGAGTACGCCGCCCCATTCATAAAAGCTCAGATCATCTAAATTTCAAGAATCTTGAAATGGATCCAGAAAATCTAACGATCGATTACCTATTCTCATATAATAGAATCTTCAGATCACCCTGATGACCCCAATATTCTAAAAGGAGAACGTTATCCTCATCGCCGTCCTACTTCTTCCCATGAATGGACTTCTATGAACTTGTCTAAACCCAGATCCACATCCCTCCAAAATCACTGTTCCTCTCCTCCTTCTCCTAATCCAGGTCTACATCCACCCCTCTTCTCGTTCTTCTCCCATCTCTCCTCGGTCCCACTACACCTCTCCTGACTCTTCCTCCATGCTTCTGTCTCAGGAAGTCAGAATCCTGAAGGATACCAACTCAAAGCAATTGGCCCTAATCCATGACCACTCCGCCTCCATCAGTCATCTCGAAGCCCGCTGTGCCCAATATCAGGAACGCCTCGCCGCCTTCGAGAATCAGGCCAAAGATTTTGCCCTCAAATCCAAGGACGCCGAGCTTCTTCTCCTCTCTGCCCAAAAACAAATCCTTCAACTGGAAAAGAGAAGCAAGCCCTCGAGTGCGACAAGAAAGAATGGATCTATGAAACCAACCAACTCCGCAACGAAAATGGAAAAACTTCTGCGTCATTATTACAAATCAAACGATGAAAAAGAAGCCATGATCCGCGAACAACACGCCCTCCATAAATCGCTAGAAGACGCCAAAGATCCCTAAAGCAACTTCAAACCCTTCGAGAGATGCTAGAAGAGCAAATCAAGCTCGAACAAGATGATAAACAACGACTTTTTAAGGAAAAAGAATCTGCCCTAAAAGAACTTAAGGCATTGGAAAAATGGAAGTCGGATTATCTATCACTTATGTCTTCATCTTCTGGTTCCAAACCTTCCCACCACTTAGGCCCACTTTCCAGCATTTCTGGAAGTCAACCCTAATCCTACTAACAAGACATGGATCTGTCGATGTAAAAACCAAAAATTAAAAAGGGTACGTCAAAAAAAGGGAAGATCGCACTTTGCCTTTCAAATTTTCTAACCTTCTTCTATCAAAGATAGAGCTAGAATTTTCATTAGAATTCGTCAATGTGGATCACCTCCCTACTGAAGATTCTCCCATTATGCTGGAATACGTCCCCCTTAACATCCTTGAAAACGGACGTAGTGCAGATCCCAGCAAACTGCCCGATTTCCTTCGTAACATTGTCTACTTCCCTCTTCATTCCTTGGCTCCCCTCTTTGCAAAAATAATCGAATATCTCTATAAATCCTCTTCCCGCCAAGAACATCCTTGATGTCTCTGTTCCTTCTCATCTGTTCGGCAAAGAAAGTGCATTTCGTTGGTGTGTGATTATCTCATGGCCATCTTCGAGTCTTTTTCCAGGGCCACTTACCCAGATCAGTGAACGCCCCTCGAATGGCTCAAGTCTAGCGGCCGCATCAAAAAAGCTGTCTCAAAAAAAAACACTTTATTTCATACAGAATCTATTAGAGGTCTTTCTCTACCTTCGGTCATACCTAGACCCATATCCAGAACTCCTAGATGAACGCGCTCGATCACGGTCTCCGCGATGAGGTCCAGATGAACTGGAATACCGGCGATCATCTCGGCGGTCTCTCGCTCCACCAGGTCTAAATCCATTGGAACCACTATGGTGAGATATAATGCTCCTACTGGACTTTGGTAAGAGAGCTACGCGGGGAGTTGCCTCCGAATTTCCAAATCGACGAGGGCGCCAATTAGTTACCGTCCGTCCACGTTCGACATCTACAAAAATGTTCCTATCTAGAATTTTGCGCCCGTTCATCGTGTCATAAGCCACACGAAGATCTCCTTCGTGCACCATCTCTACAAACGCATATCCGCGCGGCTTTCCTTCAAGATCATAGACCATATGAACACTCTTTACAGGCCCAACCTGTTCAAATTCCTTGTACAGCATTTGCTCTGTCACCTTGTAGCTCTGCAAGTTCATCCCCAATTCCAAAAAAAGAGTGAGATAAAGCCAAGCCCACGAAACCCTTTTCCCTCAGAGATCACTTATTGATTCTCTATATACACACATACACATAGGATGCAATCACCTACTACCACGAGAATGCAGGCTCTATACATGATTTATATAGAGAAAAGGTAGACGAGGGAGATAAAACACATACACACTCTTTTTTCTGCTTCAGCTTCTAGTACTTAGATTTTTCTTCTTTGCTTTTTCCTAGAGATTTCTCTAATATTCGCATATAAGATCCCTTCCCTCTCACACACGCAAACGTACCAGTCGCGCCACAAACAGAGTCTTGTACGCATCACTCACTGACTTTGGATTTTTTTGCGGGTCCCCTATTTTTTGTATGTGTCACGTTAGCCAAGTCTAGGAATAGAAAACACACTACTCGCTCCAAAGAGTCAGCTCGAGCACCCCTCAACGATACCCGCTTCATTTCATCTCTTATTTCACGCTCTGTCAATACGTATATACAAGTTCAACGTGCTTGAATACATACACTCTTCGAACTTTTTGTTCATTTCTTTCAGACACTGCTCCTGCTTCAGTTTCTTTTTCCTCTCTCGAATTTCACTAAGCGTCAGAACCTCAAAATATTCAGTGGGGGGCGACTGGTCTGGATTCGTATCGAAACGGTCCACAAACGCAGCGATGCCGGTATAGCCTCTAGACTTGTGCCGCTCAGGTGGCGGCAAGTACTCTAGCGGCGGTCGCGGCTTGAAGAGTTCCTGCAGATGGAGAGGCAGATAACGAGTCATCAAGATAAAATCACGGTCCAACAAGCACTGGCAGACCAAAATTGACAATCCCAAAAAAAACACAAAAAAAAGACGTCTCCGTATTACATTTTTTTAAGCGAATAAAGTGCGCGGAGGAATCCCATTTCAGCTGAAGAAATCTGACAGAATTACCAGGGCCTTAGAAACGTTCGCCAGTATAGAAAGAGGATGTAGACGTTTTCAATGAATAGTGAATGGGCAGGTGACACAGCTGTGTAACTTTGCGAGCTCGCAAATTGACCCCTTCACATACTATCTCAACCATCGAATTTTTATGGGCAATAGAGGCGCTCTGGTTTTTGGAGGAATGAGGCAGAGCGAGCGAAGAATCTGCGGCCTCGCCAAAAGAACTTATTCGTATTCTTTTTCCAGAATAGATGATAATACTTCTTCACGATCAAGAGGAGGCTTTTTATCGCGCAGAATAGGTTTAAATATCTCTTCACGAACTTCTGTATCCAGTCTCATTAGGCGCTGAAAGGTATCCAGATCTCTGTAGCCTCTAAAGCGAGTGACGTGAGGATAGAAAAAATCAATTTCACAATGTTATTCTCTCCTCTTTTCCGAATTCGGATAGTATGCACAACTTAAATACAATGAAGGTTCACAAAGACCTACTTTTTTATGAGAAATTCAAGTTTACACTGATTTGTAGTTTGCGAGTTAACGTAGAAAAGTTGCTTGATGTTGTTCATCATCGTACCTCGTACGATTCCATGGGGGATTCTGCGACAGCATCGGATTACACTTCTATAAAGAGTGATGACTTGGACTCTGTGGCTCATAGTGCTCGCGAAGCTCACATATAATAGGAATGAAGAATCAAAAAAAAGTTTAAAAGTACGTCTTTCAGAAGTTCTAAAATTCGAAAAGCGTTTGACCGCCTTTTTGTATCAGAGGGCAACGAATGAAATCTTGTTTGTATTCGACTTTAGTTGAGAGCGCATCACTCGCCTAATGAGAAAGCTCTAGAACGCTTCCAACGAGGGAAGACTTATCATGCCATAAGGGAACAGGCGATGCTTGTAAGAGAGCAAAGCACACGCAAAAAAAATGACACAATCAGGGTCTGTCAAAAGGAGAAACTTACAACTATTGCGCTTTATTTTATTTTACACAGCGGGTATTTGGGGGTCCCGAGTTGGATTTTTAGTTTTCGGCGGTTTGTTGATATGATATATGCACAATCCGATTATGACGATTGACAAGAACAGCCAATAAATCGGGTAGATGTTTTTTTTAAAGACGTAGATTTCGAAGACGGCACCAATACCATTAGAAGTGCGCAATGATAGGTTAAACCAAGTGGAACCAGCGAATTTCATGATATAAGGAGTTAGGCTGTACAGGACATACATAAAGCAGACAAATCCTAGGAAGAGTCCGACCGCGGACCAGTTCCATCTGAATTGAAGAATTTGCTGGTGTTCGAGTGCCAACACTTGCAGGCCGCTTATTTGAACACCGAAGAACCCGATGAATGCCAAGAATTCAAGAATGCCCGAATCTTTGACCACTTTTTCTTGGCCAATGTTGCTGATGGCGTAGAGGATGGAGGAGAGGATACCCAAGAAGTTGCCGATGAGTCTTCCTTCCTCCTTATTGTATCCCGTGATGGCTTGAAGGGATACACCAACAACGCACAGTATGATGCCCAAGAAATGACGCCAATTGTAGCGAATCTTTAAGTAGAACATGGTCAAAAGAACGATGAAGAAGATGGTAGCACAGTCGAAGAGCATGACGGTCACAAGAGAGTTATAGCCGAAAGCCTTGACAACTGTGGAGGTAAGGAAAAATTAGTGCTCTTCAGAGACCATGGAATGCGTTTGCCAAATCGGAAAAGAGGAGGAGACATGTCAATGCAAGGACAGTTTGGTTACGATTGTAGAAAAAGTTGAATCAAGTTCCAACACGTCTAGATGAAAAAACATTTGTGTTTTATGAATAGGGAGGAGCCAAGTCACATGGATCGTACTACAGTAATTAGCTTCAACATCGACAAATGCCAAAAACAAATACGTCATCCATTTTTTCCTAAACGTCGTCCCGAATGAGTGGTTTGCACAGTATATGCTTCCATAGATGGCAAACAAAAACAAGTAGTTTAGGAAGGACTGCATAGCGGGCATGTCTATATTATATTCGTTTGCTAGCGTGTAGCTGATGATACTCGTGCCGGCTATCATACAAGATGCAATCTGGCCTACGAGCAGCACCATCAGCTTTTGTTTGATGTATTGGTAGTTTCCGGCATCTTTAGTGGCCACGTCATGTGTACTTTCGGCCATCTGGATACAGACTTTTTTTTTCACACAAAAATTAGTTTCATATGAACAAAATTGTCTTAATTGTCATCCTCTCATATATAGGTAAAGTTTTTATTCATTCAGATTATGAAATTTAGGGCGAGGCCGAATTTCTGATTGGTGAAAATATCATCTGACAGGGATCCCTGCCAGCCAAGAGTTGCGGACAACTCGTCGCAGATACGATGCTTGAGGGCAAGGGAAATTGTTTTGTTTTCGCTGCAGAAGCGCGCCTTCAGAGAGGCATTGTTGTCGAGCGTTTTAGCTATGGCAACGTAGAAGGTTGGCGGCGTACCGGGCTTGAATGGGAATAGAGAGACAGAGGCGGCTGTTTCCAGCTTTGCATCTTTGTTATTATAATAAAGACTGCTGCCGGTGGAAACTTGCTCTTGAGAGTTCCAAAAGAAGTTCATGACAAAATTTTTGGCGGGAATTTGTTGAAGCTTGACAGAATACTCTTTCAGTTTTTGGGTTTCTGAGAGTGTAGAGATGACGCTGGAGACACCGATGCTCGTGTCTTTCTCGGATGCGACAAGATTCAGACAGAGGGTTGGTTTGTCGAGGTAGGAAAAAACGGCTTCGACTGAGGCTTGATTGCCATAATAGTAGAGGGTGGAAACTTTTCCGGAACAGGTTTTCTTGAGGTTGTCGGAAGAAGTGATGATGTTCCCGCTCAGGATGGTTTTGAGTCCAGGAAAGAGTTTGTCTTGTAAAACGAGTTGGCCTGAGAGAGAGGGGGTGTGTCAGGGTGACAAGTTTTTCTAGAGCATGAAAAGTGTATGTGAAAATGTGTGTGATGTACCGGTATAGGTGGGGATGATGCCATCGCTCGAGACGGATCCTTCGACGGTGAACCCTTGTTGTTTGAATATTTTAGAGGTGAGGAGGGAGGTGCAGATGTTTTTGTTGGCGAGTTGAGACGCAGAAGAGGTAAAGCTCTGATGAGAAAGGGGTCAGGAGGGTGGCGGCAGAGGAGCACGGGAAAAGAGGGGTATGAGCGTACTAATCCGGAGGCGAGCGCGAGGATGTTAAAGCCGAACTGCCCGGGGAATCCATTGAAGATCAGGTCTTGGGAGTGAAAGCAAAGGGTGAGAAGGGAGAGCGGAAGGGGGGAGGATAGGAAGGGAGGGGTGTACTTTGCGCTAGGGATCCTAGGTCTTTGAAGGTTGGTGCGGTCATGAGGAGAGAGAGAGAGGATGGTATAGAGGGTGCTCTAGGAGGAAGAAAAAAGTCTGACGGGGAATGAAAAAAAATCAAAAAAAAAAGTGTGACTGTGACGAAAAAAGAAAAAGGGAGAGGACGGTTGAGAAAGCAGGGAGGTTGAGGGAGGGAGTGATGGACTAGCAAAGACAGAACGGATATGAGGCGACGGAGCGTGGAGAGGTAAGGGGGTCAGAGATGGAGGAAGCGTCGAGCATGATTGAAGAGTCGAAAATGGAAGGACAGTTAAGCAGGAGCTGACAGGAAAAGACGGTGAATCTCTAAAAAAATTGAGAGATCTCAAAAGTGGTTGGAGAATGCGGGAGTAGGACGGGTGCACGCGGACGTTTGGTAGCGCTGACACGAGAGTGTAGCAGAGATGAAGACGCGTTGTACCAGGGAGAGAGACGTTGGGTACAAGGCCGCGCGGTGTGCATGCGGATGGCGCGTATGCGCGGGGTGTGTACAAAACGGGGATGCGACAGGAAGGGCGGAATGGGGATTGAGTTACAAAGTGGCGCGGGTGCGAGACAGGCGGCACGCGCGCGGTTTATTCAGAGAGGGGCATGAGGGGGCTGGTTGGGTTTACGAGGAGGGGACCTCGTCGAAGGAGGGGGAGAGTGCGTCGAAGGAAAGGGGGACGAAGGGGTGTCCGTCGCCCTTATAGAACTTGTTTTGGAATTCTACCCAGTGGAGACGCATGGAGTGAAGGAAGGAGGAGATGCCCTCTAGGACGATGAGGATGCCGATGGTCATCAGACAGAACAGCATCCACAGGAGGAACGTGACGGGGAAGGGTAGCAGGGCCAGGATGAGTTGGACGAGTCCCATGTTCCAGAAGACGGAGGAGAGTTGAGAGTGGGCGAGAGACAGGGCCCAAAGTCGGAGGTAGGATGCGGTGTTGGCGAGAGTGCTGAGAGTGAACTCGATGGTTTCTATGGCTTGGTGGATGAGTTCGTCGGCGAAGTCGAATTGTGGTTGTTGAATGGGGTGAGTGGAGCATTCGTCTGACGGGTCCGGGTCTTCTGGAGAGCTTTCTGGGTAGAGCTTCTTGTAGGTGTGCGAATGTTGGTAGCGGAGGGCGAGAGGCTTGCACAGGAGCATGACGGGTATGCATATGACCATGATGATAAGAAGGACGAGTTGGACAGTGGCTTGTCCTCGGTAGAGTTCCCAGGTGGCACCGAGGGGTCCGGCTGGGTTTTGAGCGGGAGGGGGTTGACCGGGAGACAGGAACATATAGGTGATGACGTTGAGTAGGAACGGGGCGTCTTCGCGAGTGGGAAGGTAGACGGTGCCGCCGGAGCCCTTGTTGTACAGTTCGTTCGCATAGAAGGGGTAGAGCCACTTGACGATGATGAGGGCGGACAGATAGCCGAACATGGATGACAAGAAGAGGATTTGGGGGATGCATTCGAAGGCGAGGTCTATCCATTGTCTGAAATGGACGTTGTTGATGGCTTTGAGGGTGAGTCCGAGAAGCATGTGCACGACGCCTATGATGATGGCCATTTTCATTTTGACGGAGTTGTAGAAGATGAGTTCGTTTTGGTTGTTTTTCCAGGACCAGTCGACGCCGAGTTCGTAGGTGCGCGACAGCAGCGCGGGCACCATCGCGCCGCTGCTGTCTCGCTTCCAGTTGGTGGGCAGCCAGCGAATGGGTACGGAAAAAACTTCGTTGTACAGGAGTCCGCAGTAGATTGAGAAGATGCCCATTAGAAGGATCATGTAGCGGCCGTAGAAGGCCATGGATATGAATTCCTGGGTGTTGCCTTTGGAGTACTCCTTGCCCTTGTAGATGAGCCACAGGGCGAACAAAAGGATGAGAAGTCCGTGTCCGACGTCCCCGAACATCATGCCGAACATGAATGGGAAGGTGATGATGGTAAAGACCGTGGGGTTGATTTCGCGGTAGTGCGCGATTCCGTAGGTGTCGACCACGTTTTGGAACGCGGCGGTGAAGGGCCTCGTCGGGAAGTGGGTCGGGGGCTCCTCGTAGGTAGATATCGGAGTCAAAATGGACGGAACCGTCGATCCGGATAGGTCTCTTGCTCGGCGAAGCGCCACCATGACCTCGTCCATCGCATACAGTGGAACCCATCCCTCGGCGATCAAGCACTTGTGTCCCAGGTCGTAGCTGAACATGTTCATCGTGTGGTAAATTGCCTTCTCTCTTCTCACTATCAGCAACCACATCGACAAGTTTGTCATCAACTCTTTCATGACCAAAGCGCAGTGATCCATCGACTTGCACAACACCATCGTCGTCTCCTCCAACCTCCTGTTCGCCTGTTCGTGCATCTTGGTCCTCTCGCCGGCCGTCTGCGTGTTCATGACTATCCTTATTCCGAAAATCTCACATATCTTTTTCACCTTGTTCTCCAACGCGACCCCCTGGAAAAACACCACGAACGCGACCCTCTTCTCCCCCTTCCCCTCCAGCGGTTCCGCCATCTTCATGTACAAGTTCCCCCTCGTCATGCGGAACATTATCCTCTCAAACAACATGCTCGTCTTGCTGTCCATCACCCCCACCAAAAACCCCAGCCTCACCCCCTGGCCCCTGTCCTCCCTGTCGGACGAAAACAGCGGCACCCTCGCCTCGCTGCTCGTCTGACTGTTCTCGCTGGACCTCGCCTCCTCCACCATCGACCTCTCTCCGCTGAAAAAAGTCTCCTCGTTGGACAACGCGTAGCAACAGTCGAGCAACTCGTCCCTCCTCAGTATCAGCAGCTCCAGATTCCCCATCATCTCCTTCAACTCCCGCTCCATCTCGTCGAACTTCAGCTACACGAATTTCGCGTCAGAGCAGCTCGCCTCTTAAAAAAAAAAAAAAAAAAGCGCCTCGTCCGAAAACGCGTCCTACGTAACGCGTGCCCGCGCATCGCAGCCTTGCGCGCGCGACGCGCCCTCCCCCTCCACAAAACCTACCTCCAGATCCTCCCACTTGTACTCCGGGAGCTTCTCGGGCGCCTCTAGAATATTCACCTTCTTCTTCCCTTCCTCCTCGGCGATGCGGTTATAGACGTCCATTTGCCCTCTGAAGTACCTCAGCTTTCTCTCCATCTCTTCTATGCGCTTCACCTCCGAAAAGAAGTTCCTCTGAAACGCGCTCATCTTCGGATTCAACTGCGCTTCAAACTACAATTAGAGCCCCGGTTCACACGTCGCGCCCCCCCTCGCCGCCCCCTCTACGTACGTCCTTGAACTCGATCAGCCCCAGCCGGCCGAGACTGTCCACCGTCTCGTGCGCCGCCTCGATGTTTATAAACATCTGCACCAACTGCATCGGCTGGCTCCGCCATATTTCTCCCATGGCTGCGCTGTAGTCTGCAGGCCTCTCTCACACCTCTGAAAACGCTGGCACTTCGAAAGAAAAACTCGACGACGGTCGAAACTCACGGCAATCGTGAACGCAGGTAGAACTAAAATCTCGACCCTCGACAATCCTACAAAAAAAAAATAACACGGTCTATCGAGCAATCGTTTCTCGAAATGTGCGGCACCTCGTTGCGCGCACCGCGCGGCCTCCCGGCCCCCGCGCGCCACCCTTCTCGCTTTTGCTCGCTCGGCGAGGCCCCAGTTCTCTCAGAACGGCGTTCGTTGCGAGAATTTTTTTTTTTTTTGTGTTTTTGCTGAATCCAAAATCGGCAGTTTCGCGCTCTACACGATGATGAATCCAGACGTTCCGGCTGAACCGTCGCCGGAGGCCGGCTCCCTTGACGCCGTACGCTCTCCACTCTCGAACGCTCTTTTCTGCGCGGCTCGCGCTCCGTCGTCTCACTCCGCATTCACTCGCTCTTTTAGATGCCGAGCCTGCGCAAAAGGACCCCGCTCGTCGACCTGATGGGTCGGGACTTCGGCGAGTCCTACGTCGATAGGGACGTCTTGGTCGCCGGCTGGATCCGAACCATTCGGTACGTCTTTTTTTCCGCCGGTCTCGCGCGCTTCCAAGAGCGTCTCTAACCTCGAATATGCGAGAACCTTCCGCGCGCAGCGTCCAGGGCGGCGGAGGCTTGGCGTTCGTCGAGGTTTCGGACGGAACCACGTCCCAATCGCTCCAGGTCATCTGCGAGCGCAAGAGGAACCCGGAGGAATTTCAGAACCTAGTCGAAGAAAGTCACACCGGAGCCTCGGTCTGCTTGTATGGACGCATCGTCCCGTCCATCGGGTCTCGCCAGAAGGTCGAAATGCAGGCGCGCCGCATGCAAGTCTTGGGTCCCGCCGACCAGCAGACTTATCCGTTAACCAAGAAAAAGCACACTTTGGAATACCTGAGAGAATTTGTAACTCTGCGCGCTCGAAGTCGGACTTTCAGCGCCGTGGCGAGGATAAGGAATGCACTGATGTACAGCACGCATCAGTTTTTCCAATCCCGTAACTTCATCTGTTGTCAGTCGCCCGTTCTCACCTCGATTGACTGCGAGGGCGCCGGAGAGATGTTCCAGGTCACCACGCTGCTCCCGAACGCTAGGAACTGCGCTGCATCCGGTGATTCGGCTCCCCAGCCGCCCACTCCGCCTCAGCTCGACTACCAAGCGGATTTCTTCAAGCGCCCGGTTTACCTCACAGTCTCCGGTCAACTCTCGCTCGAATGCTACGCCTGCTCTCTGTCCAACGTCTACTCTTTTGGACCCACTTTCCGCGCCGAAAAGTCCAAGACCACGCGACACCTCGCGGAGTTCTGGATGCTCGAGCCCGAAATCGCCTTCGCCGACCTCGACGAAAATATCGCCGTCGCCACTGACTACATCAAGTACGTCTTTCAGTACGTGCTCCAGCATTGTCAGGCCGACCTCGAGTTCATGGAGAAGCTCGAACAGGACCGACTGAAAGAGGCGGCCAAAGGCGCTTCCAGCCAACAGCGCAAACAAACCGCCTGGAACCAAGGCAGGGCCCTGCGCGAGAGACTCCAGCACAACGTCGACTCGGAATTCGCTCGCGTCACCTACACGCAGGCGATCAACCTCCTTTTCGAAGCTGACGTGAAGTTCGAGGAGCCCGTCCATTGGGGCATCGACATTCCCAGCGAAATGGAGCGCTATCTCTGCGAAGTCGTCTTCAAGCGTCCCGTGGTCATCACCGACTACCCGAAGGACATCAAGGCGTTCTACATGAGGCTCAACGACGACCAAAAAACAGTCGCCGCCATGGACATCCTCGTTCCGGGCATTGGCGAGCTCATAGGCGGGTCGCAGCGCGAAGAGCGAGTCCAACACCTTCGCCAGAGACTCCTCGATGCCCAGCTGGACCCAAACACGTACGCCTGGTACCTGGACCTCAGGAAGTATGGGACCGTCCCCCACTCGGGATTCGGACTCGGATTCGAGCGACTTGTCAGATACGTCACCGCGCTGGAAAACATCAAGGACGTCTGCATGTTCCCCCGCGCTTGGGGCATGCCCATCGACGGATGATCCGGTGCGCCCCGTCATAAAAACGTCGATTCGTTGGTATAGCGCGTCCCTGCAGCTCGACGGTCCCCGTGGATTTTTTTTTTCGAAAGCTGTCAGAAGCGCGCGGTCCTTTTTCGCGCTGCGCGGTCGGCGCTGCTTTTTCCTGCGGACCCGCGGTCGGTGGGGGCGGCGCGGCTCGCTCGGCGGCTCGCTTCTCCGCGGGGGACTTGAGAACACTCGACGGCGGCGTCGAGAATAGCGAAATCAGGTTTTTTTTTTTTTTTTTGCTGGCCTAGCGGCATTTCTCACCTCGGTCTCCACCCGTCGCGCGACTCTTTTCGGCCGATGGACGGATTTGCCCGAGCGTCGCCGGGCCGCGAGCGCGGCCCCGCGTCGGGTTCGAGCCCCCGCGCGGACGAGAGCCGAGTCGAGGACGAGCGAGCGGGCGAACAGGGCGGAAACGGTCGCGATCGCACCGATGGCGACGCGCCCGTACAAGACACGACCTTTGCCGGACGTCACGCAGAAAATTTCCTCGGCGCGGATCGCGCCGACGCCCCTGCTTCTCGCGAGTGGCGCCGGGAACTAGATTGCGGCCTTCGGTCCTTTTGCACGCCCAGTCGGCCCAGCATTCACGCCCTGTTCAAACACCGGTTTTCCGACTTCGTCGTCCACGAGATCGCCAAGGAAGGGCGGCCGGTCGTCCTCAGCGAGCCTCTCCAAGTCGGTGCCGGCGATTCCCAGACGAACGGGCCGCACAGAGACAAAAGAGCGAGCCAAGAGACCGAACAGACGGAGACGAAGAGAAGGTGCGCCTCCGCGATCGACGCCTCTTCTGACTCGAACCGCGCCGACCGCGGCGCTTGCGGCAACGACGGTCTCCCTCCTGACCCGGACGACTCGAGTCGCCGTCGCGACGCCTTGGACGGCTACCGAAACAAGTTTCCCTCCCTCGCAGGTCTCCTGTCTCTTTTTGAGAACGAGGGGGTCCCCGAGAAGGCGTCCGAGGAACAACTGGTCTGCCTCTTTCGGCTCGCGGACGGCGAGGATCTGAGCGAATTCGCCTCTGAGACGCATCGCGAAGGAAACGCCTGGATCCAGGGAGACGCGGACGGAAAGAACGCGCTTTTTTTGGATTTCACGGGCAGGTCGAAGGAGGCCAGGACGCGGTTCCACCAATTGGTCAGGGAGAGCACGGAGCAGCTGAGGAGCGAGACGACCACCGTAGGGGAAGGCAGAACGGCGATTCGCGTGTGGCGCGGAAAGGACAAATACGACAGGTACCGCCGCCATCCCAGAGAAAGCAAGTGCAAATACACGAGCTTCGTGGTTTGCAAGGAAAACATGGACACGATGGAGATGGTCCACCTGGTGGCGAGGACTTTGGGGCTGCAGCCGAAAAAAGTTCAGTTCGCCGGAACGAAGGACAAACGGGGAGTGACCGTGCAGAGAGTGTCCGTACCCTGGGTTGACGCGGACAGAGTGGCTCGGCTAAGCAGGCTTAGGAACATCATTGTGGGCAACGTCGAGGATTCGAACGTCGCGATCAAACTAGGAGACCTAACCGGGAACAAATTTCAAGTGATGCTAAGGGAAGTGGGCGTCGATCGCGTCGAGGCAGCTCACGGCGACGACTCAAGCCAAGCCGAGTCCCGCTCGCTGTCTCTGGAATTGTGCCAATCCGTCTTGGACGCGTGCGACTTCGTCAAAAAATTCGGCTTCATCAACTATTTCGGATGTCAGCGATTCGGAACTCACGTCGTGCGAACTCACTGGGTCGGCCGTCTGTGCCTGTTGGGGAAGTGGCGAGAAGTCATAGAGTGCATCCTAGCGCCCGAAGAAAGAGACTCAAGCGCAATCCGCGAGGCGATGAAATCCTACGACTCGTCCGCGGGCGCCAAGGCAGCTCTGTCTCTCTTGCCCAAGAAGATGTCCATAGAAAGGGCGATTTTGCGCTCTCTGGCGCAGCACCCCGGCGACTACCTGCGCGCCTTTCAGTCGCTCGTACGGTCCATGCGGATGATGTACGTCCACGCCTACCAAAGCTACATATGGAACGAGGCAGCCTCGAAGAGAGTCGACGCGTACGGGATCTCGGAGGTCGTGGTGGGAGACCTGGTCGTCGAAAATCCAGAAACGCTAGGCGGGCCGAACTCCGCCGACCTGGAGGGGGACGGCGGAAAACTGGAGGAGGAGGACGGAAAACCGGAGGAAGACAACGGAAAACCGGAGAACGACGACGGAAAACCGGAGAGCGAAAACTCTTCCGCCGGGCCACGCGTTCTCCTAGTCGACTCAAAAGAAATGGCGCTTCGCTACTCTATTCACCAGGTCGTGCTGCCTCTCCCCGGAAAGAACGTGCTCTACCCCACTCACCAAGTCGGAGAATTCATATCCGACCTCCTCGCCCTTCACGGGCTCGATCGGTCCTTCTCTGCGGACAAGCAGTTTTACCTCGGCGGCGACTACCGGCCGCTTCTCGCGCGCCCGTCGAACTTCGACTACGCGTTCGTCGCCTACTCCTCCAGGGACCAAGACCTGGTCCGCACCGCCATGAGCCGCGGCGATTCGCACGATCTGCCGCCAGATCGAAACTATCCAGCTCTAAAAATAGAGCTAGAACCGGATTGTCGGGTCTTCGTCCCCGCCGAGCTGTCGTCCGCCGACCGCCCCACTCGCGCGGGGCTTTACCTGTCCTTTTGCCTGCCGAGCTCGTGCTACGCGAGCTGTCTCATTCGCGAGGTGCTGCGGCGACCGCTGGACCAGGCGACGCTTCGCAGCGTCTACAGAAGACCGGAGTCTTAGAGTTTTTTAGGTGTGTGTCTCTGTGAACTTTATGTACACTCCTGCTTCCGCGGACTGTCAGGATGATTGACGAAAGGGGGGCGTCGAGCCGGCTCTGCGCAAAAAATTTTTATTCATAGATATCCAGGGGTGGGTTTTTGATGTAGTAAATTCTGCTCATCAGGGGTAGCGCGAAGAAGATGGCCAAGGACATGGCGCACGTCGAATAGTATATGGCCGCCCACAAGGAATTGGACGGATATCCCTCTACACAAATGTACCCAAAGTAGAGGTCCAAGAGCCGGTAGCTGTATTCGGGGCAGAGGCCCTTGGTGTAGACGAATAGCGAAAAAATGACAATCTCGCTGACGAGGCCGAGTACGTTCATGGTTACCCAGACCATGAGGAGGCGGTATATGTACCCCAAAACGGCTATGTAGCCGACCGCACATGCGATAATCGAGACAATCGTTTCGGTCGTGTACATGTAGGGACTCGCCCAGTCCGTCTTGCTAACCTCGACTTGAATGTGGATCAGGATAATGATGCGCAGCTGCAGAACAGAAACGAGACAGTCAGCACTTAGGAATTTTCGCGGAGCGCCCTCGTGAAAAGAGCATGAGGCAAAACACGGTGCTTTTTTTTTCCCAATCGTCTCAAGCTAGGGCATGCTTGATCCCTATATGACACCGGTACCACGCTACGCCGGTGTATACGTTCTACAGATGACCTCCTTCGATAATGCCGCTCGCCTGTGGCATAGAAACTGCGTTCAACAGAACGGAGGAATTCACAGATCGCACGATCGAAATCAAACGCCATCAACCTCAAATATTGAGTGCCGGAGCGAGCAAATCGAGACATCATCCACACCAACACGCACCAGAACTAAGGTAACTGCAAGGAGGTTGCAATACAAAAAAAGGTTCCTCTGTCTTGCAAGGCCCTTGTCAATTTGCTTGACCGACTCGCTATCTCGACATCTGAACATTTTAGCCAATCAGGTGACGACGTATCTCCTTGAGGATTAGATGTCAAGTGTGAGACATGAACTTCCTAGTTCGAAATTCTGTACCACAACGACCAAATAAGGAGCAATACATTTAGATAGACAAAACATAGGACCAACTATATTACCATATTTATGTATAAACTTTTTTTTGGTGATGGCAAAACAAAGAGGGGCCCGCATCAGCCTCCGACGCGTTCCACCCGTAGGCATCGCTATCACTGTGTCGGATCACACGTCGGAGATATCTGGAAGCCCGCGTCACATCCTGCACCTCGAAAGATTTTCCTGTTTGCATTCGATATTTTTCTTAGTATTGTGACTTTGTGCAAAAAATTAGATTTTTTTTGAGCGATAGAATCGAGTTTCCGCCAGCGTTTTTTTTACTCTCTTATGTACTCCAGCAACTCGATTTTTGAGTCTATTCCTGAGGCTCCCGAAGATGCCGTCTTTGGCATACAAAGACAATGTTCCACAGATGAACACGAGATGAAGCTCGATTTGAGCGTTGGTGCATACCGCACAGAAGAGGGCAAGCCCTGGATTCTTCCTGTCGTCAAAAAGGCGGAGTTGAAACTCATGGAGATAGGGCTCAACCACGAGTACTTGCCAATCGAGGGCAATAAGGTTCGAGAGTGTCAATTTATGACTTTTAGGGCGTCTGTGTATAGAATGTGTTTGTAAAACTGTGTGCGTGTGTGTGTTGAACTTTGTCGTAAAGATGTGCGCGAACCGCGAAGACTCCCGCTCCGGACAGGAGGGGCTTGAAATGTGCGGTTTGACGAGAGCGGTCCATTGATGGGAGGTTCCGTTGAGTCCCTCTTTCGGAATTGAGACCGCGTGATGGCAATTCGTGCAACCAAGAAAAACAATTTAACGGATGAATTGGGTGCCAGAATCAGGTCATCTTCGAAGCGGCTCATCCCCGCTCCACCTTCCTTTTCGTATTCCCCATGCTCTACGCCGTGTGTCCAGCTCGGCCAGAGCCGGCGCATTCCGGTGGCGGCTTCTGTCCACGACTTTCTTTTTTTGACTCTTGGCGTGTGTTCCTTGACGGGTCTATGACGTCAGAGGAGAACGCGTTGTCTTTGTTTCCTATTTTTCTCATTGTCGCTTGCTAACGCGCGTTCTCCGATTCTAGCGCTTCTCGAGTCTGGCCGCCAACCTCATTCTTGGCGACGCTTTTTACAATGCGAACACAAGACGAATCGTGAGCGTCCAAGCACTTTCTGGGACGGGCGCGGTTCGCCTGGGCGCCGAGTTCGCTTGCAAGTGGTTTAGGAATTGCGTCGTCTACATCTCGAATCCCACCTGGGTTAACCACAAAAACATCTTCAATACGCTCGGCATCAAGGTCAGAACCTACCGCTACTGGAATGCTAAGACCTTTTCCATTAATTTTGAGGGGATGAAACAGGATCTGCGCGATGCACCCGACGGCTGTCTCGTCGTCTTGCATGCTTGTGCTCACAACCCGACTGGTACCGACCCCACTCAGAGTCAGTGGGTAGAGCTTTCGAAAATCTTCAAAGAAAAAAGCCACATCCCATTTTTTGATTCCTCGTACCAGGGATTTGCTACCGGCGACTTAGACAAGGATGCCTTCCCTATTCGTTACTTCGCCTCTCAGGGACACGAAATGTTCATCGCTCAATCCTTCGCCAAAAACATGGGTCTGTACGGAGAAAGGGTCGGCGCCTTCACCGCCATCACCACCAACGCCAGATCGTTCACTGCCATCAAGACCCAGCTGTGCCGTCTTATCCGAGCCAATTACTCCAATCCGCCCAGATTTGGCGCAGCCGTAGCCGAGATGGTGCTTGGTGATCCCGCTCTCTTCCAAGAATGGAAGCTTTGTCTGAAGTCGATGGCGGAGCGTCTGCAGCTCCTCCGAGAGAAACTCTACGACACGCTGATCCTCAAAAAGACACCTGGAGATTGGTCTCACATACTTCGGCAGATCGGCCTGTTTTGTTATACAGGTATCACCGGTACGTATTTTTTTAACATTTACGCCTTTTTTTAGTACACATTTTCTAACTTTGTGTGCGTCTACCTATAGCTAAGCAAGTCGAGCACCTTGTTACTCGCTTCCACATCTACCTCATTCCGAATGGTCGCATTTCCCTCGCCGGCCTTTCCGCTAAGACCATTCCTTACCTCGTCGATTCCCTGCATGCCGTCATCGTCGAG
The DNA here is from genome assembly GCF_023897955.1 of Schistocerca gregaria. Lineage (NCBI taxonomy): Eukaryota > Metazoa > Arthropoda > Insecta > Orthoptera > Acrididae > Schistocerca > Schistocerca gregaria. Next base: position 172,579 of record NW_026061838.1, on the reverse strand, counting down.
CCCAGCTAAACAAGAGACGTAGCATACAAAGCATTTTTTTTTTGACACGTTGAAAGGAGGGTGACGCACGTCATCCAACGAATCAGCGCACCCGCTTTCACGTTTCCTCCTTACAGAGGACCTGTCCGCTGCTCGACCTTCACGTTAGAGAGTTTCCTTCGCTTTGCTGGTTTTTTACGTTTTCCCACCATTCGGCCAGGCTTGAGCAGCAGCAGTTCTGACTCGATTCGCGGACAAACTCGTCCATCCATGCGGGCAATCTGTCTCCTTGTGCGGAGCGCCGGAGAATCGATTTGTTGGGGTTACTACGAGGGTCTAGAGCTCGACTGAGCAGAAATCGACGCCCGACGGCGATGGCCTGTTTCAGGACGTAGTCGTTGGGAGACGTATTCACAGTTTTGACAGACGATGTGTTTGAGCACTCGTCTAGCTGGAGCAGGAAGGGTTGAAATGAACAAGGCTGTCGCTTTAGGTTTTTTTCAGATCTGAGCAAGCAACGACAAGCTCTGTCTAGCCCGATCAAGCTACGGCACGCGGGGCCAATGATCGATAGATTGACTTCTTGGGGCGTTCCTATAATCTGTTCATAGACATCAAATACCGCAGCATAAAGAAGTCGTTGAGAAGGGAACTTGGCTCTGTATAGAGCTTGATTGACATGATCTAGACATTGTAATAGATCCAATTCTATTGCCAACTGACAGATTTCTTCTATAACTGGGATCCATTTGGCTGAGTGAATTGGCGTTCTTTGGCGACGTGGTCTTCCGTCAATGGCGCAATCCTCCTCCGCGATGATGGATCTGGCCGCAGTTACAGTCCCTCTATCTTCGAGGGAGACGTTGTGCTGGCGGTCTCGACAGAATTCCGGCGGGCACTTTTTTTTTGACGTCGAAAGGTGTCCCGTTTCGTCTCGCTGTCGTTGTTGAGCACACCCATGCACGAAGCGAGACTTCTGTCTGGCCACGCTGTTCTCTCTCCGCATCAAAGATCTCCATATGGCCTCCATGGTCCATTGGATGCATATTCGGCCAACCTTCGATCGTCCAGTTGATTGAGCGATTTTGGCCACGGAAGACAGAATTTTGTCCGTCCAGAAATCTATGGGTACGCTTTCAAGCAACAAAAAGGCGATTGGCTTCATGGGCTCTTTGGATATGATGCTATACGGTGCTTCTTCTAATATACTCACACACTCTTTTATGTATTTGTCTCCGTACCAGAGCTGTATGGATTCCAGGATACCGCTCCACTTTATCCAGTCTTCATGATTGAGTGCCTGTAAGTTCATAACCCGATGGAGAAGTGTCCGACATTCCAGGGACGACGTGACTCTGTGGCGACTGTCCCCTGAGACTTTTTTTATCCCTACTGGATCCAGCTCTCTTTTCACCCAGCCGTCTATTATCTTTGCCGAGCTTCGCATCAGTTCTGCACATCCAAGGTTATAAATAGAAGATCGAATATAGCACAATTCTTCTGCATCCTTCTTTTCTTGAACGACACTTCTTTGTTGCATCCTCTTACTTTCCTTCTCCGCATATCTGTACATTTCGTTTAAGAGGTGGTGTTGTAATTTTTGCTGTCTCCAACTGCACAATTTGGACCCTGAATTTGCCAATTCATTCTGAAAGTTCGCGTAAGACAGCTGCACGTTTACGACTCTCCGTGTCCATTTTCCGTCCAATTTTATCCGGACTTTTTTTATGCTTTTCTCCAAACCGGACAATTCTTCGTAAATCCCGGAGAGCTCTTCTATGGCCCCCCCTCCACTCATCTGCTTCAACGCCAGCCTCCTCCACCTGAATGCACCCGATATATGTTCCCTCCTAGTCACCAACGCCAACAGTAACGCCAGCATCTCTTTCTCGGTTCCGCGCGACATTTGCAATCGATAAAACAGCAACTGATAGGCCACGCTTGAGCCCCAGCCGAATGTCCTCGGCCCGCTCTTTGTTCTCCCATCCTTCGAACACCGACACTCTCTTTCTCTTCCCCACTCTCTGCCTTGCAAATCGCTCACGTACACATAGGAATGCAGCAGCAAAAATGTCAGCAATTCCTGTCCTAGTTCCTTCGGTACACATGCGAACCCCTCCAATATTTTGCTGACGGTTTCCTCTCTACACGGCACGCATAGTCCCTCTCCTTCTCTGGCTTGTTCTGGGAAGCACGCGCCTTTTAGACATTTTATCGCCCCGTTCTTCAGGCACCTTTCCACTTTCTCTTCCTTGGCCCCCTTGGCCCCCCTTCCCAGCCTCACGACCATCCCCACCATCTTGGATACCAGCCAATGCTCCAAGCCTCGTGGGTAATGCGCCTCCGAGGCCAGAGAGCACAGACGGTTTGCATACATATCAAATGTCGTGATCGACTTCCTTGCTGCCTCTGCGTTGGCAAGCGGCCGTTCCGTCAGCTCTTCGCACAATTCCTCCAGTCTGTCCGTCACCGCCGTCATTGCACCCTCTGCATGGGTCATCCTGCCCCAACCGGACTGCCAGGTGGTCTTAGCTCCGCAATGCCCGATTTGACATTTGTCAACACACATAATTTGACAGGTTTTTTTTTTAAGACGCGAAGTTATCGCGTTTCGCGCGATTTCTTTCCCCTTGAGCACCTCGGCTCTCGAGAAAAGCAAAGAAGAGAGAAAAGGCGTTTTGATTTCGATGTTTTATTTTGGCGATTTCACGGGAGGCGTCGAGCGGTGGATTGAGGTGCTTTGCTCTGCGCAATCCGATTTGGCGAGCAGGTTTGACACATTTTCCGGTCCTGCGACTCTGGCGAAGAGGTCGACTGCGAGGAAAGAGAGGGTTTGATTAGCGAGGAGGGAGGGAAAAGTTTTAGTTTTGCATTTTCTTATACACGCACGATTGTTGTTGCAGACAGTAAAGATGAGTTCGTTGGCCCAATATTTCGTGGTGGTGTCTCCAGAGGTCATGAGTTGTATGATATGGCCACCGAGAGAGCAGGTCTGAGGTAAATTGGCGAGTTGCTCTTCCGAGATGCGGTGCAGGAAGAGCTGAGAGAGGCAGTGCGTTCTGATATCTGGAATTGCTTTGGCGACGTCGGTCACGAGCATGAGGAGCGGAATGCAGTGGCGTTCATCTTCAAGTTGCGAGTCTACGCCCAGGAGGGAGACACTCAGAATGTGAAGTATGTGGTGGATGAGCTGTTGAGGAGTGAGCTGAGGCTGACGAGCGGAAAACAGCTCTTTGATGCGTTCTATTGGCAGGTTGACCAGACACGAAACGACGAGAGTTTGGAGGGTGTAGACGGGATGCGACTTGCTCTGATAGTCATCGTAGTCGAGGAAGGTGATCCAGGCGTCGAAAGTTAGCGACAGCTTTGGAATGCATTTGTCTAGTTCGGCTAGGTTCTTGCTGCTGCCAAAGACACCGAAGTCGGCGATCAGGTTTAAGATGCAGCGCAGGGCGTCTTGAAGTGACGTGTGTGTGGCGATGTGTACGGGAGCGGGTTTAAAAAATTTTGAATAGAGGACGACGTAGTCGGTGAGGTCTTCTAGCAAGCGCGATTCCCTTAGTGCGTAGATGGTGCCCTTGCACGTGGGATGGGTGATACGGGTGGATAGGACGAGAAGTCGGAGGACTCCGACGAGGATGAAGTCGTACGCTTCGTCAAAGTTGGGGGTTGGATTGCGTGTGGTGGCGGCGGCCAGCATTGGGATCAGGTAGGCGAATATCTTCCTGCAGGCGATTGGCCCGTCTTCTGCGATGAAGTCGGCGAGCAGCCGGTCTTCTTTGAGTACAAGGTTGGCCAGGCACTTAAGTGCCGGTTCAAGCAGTGGAAAAAAGAAACTCAGCGTCTCGAATTCATCTTGTTGGGTTATTTGGATGAATTTTTGGAGTCCGGAGATTTTGGTGAGATCTTTAACGAACTTTGCGTCGGGCCGAAGGAAGAGTGAGGGTTAGGGGGGGCGGAGGGCGGAGCACCTGAGGCATGGAGATGGCCCGGTGAGTCGAGCATGTTCATAGTTGACTGAGACGAAAGGGGTCGGTTCGCGAGACTGTGAGACGTACAGACGAAGTGAAGAGCGGGGAGGATCCGTCTTGTTCTCTGGCGAGGATTTGCAGCGCATGAACGACCGGAGCGAGTGCTGCTTATGCGGCGTTTGCGCACGAAGCGCCCAGGTGGTGTTTGAGCGCGGTTAGCGTGTGTTGACGGGGTTATAGGATGGGCGCGGAAACGTGCAGACACGAAGTCTCGTATGGCGTGTATGAATGCTATGTGTGTTTTTTTTTTTAATTTGAGGAAAGGATGCGGTATATCGGCGTACGAGCAACGGATATACATTTCGGTGAATAGCGGAAAAATAGAGGAGCGAGAGTCGGTGAAGATGTGCGGAGACTTTACCTCGAATTTGATGGGCGGAGGTTGGCAGTGGAGAGTGGGAGATGAGGTCCGCTAGCATGGTCACGAGTTTTTCCCTCGCGCAAGGTTCATAGATATCGCAGGTGGTTTCGGACGCTTAGGGGTGGTGTGAGAGAAGAGGCGAGAGTGCGAGGGGGGGAGATCATTCGGAGAAATGGAATAATAACGCGCGTACAGACGTGAATAGCATTGAACCGTACGAGTTTTTCTACCAGGGTTTCGGAATACGGGCTGCAGAGGAGCATTTCTTGAACCAAATCGCCCCCGGTTGGCGCGCCCATGACGAGAGAAGAATGGATTGAGCGATTGGTCGAAAAACATGACAAAAAAAAAAAAAAGCGGGCGCAGTTTCAGAACAGGGTGCAGGGCGCGATGGGAGAGAGCGGGTTGGACGGCGAGACGGACCTCGTGCCTGCGTGCGCATCGCGGAAGAGCAGGCGGGCGGGTGAAGGGCCGAAGAAGAGAGCGAATGCGGAAAAGAAAAAGTGTACAGAAAGTGTGTGTGTGGATTCGTTGAGTGCGCGTCGGATGGACAGGAAAGAGAAGTTCAGCGTGGCGAATCGGATTCGGTACGCGTTTTTGGAAGAGAGGTTGGACGCGGACGGTCGGTCTCCTGGAGACGAGGAGTACGATCCGCGGACGCTGAAGATACCGCTGAACGCACTGGCGAACATGACGTCGTTTGAGAGGCAATATTGGGAGATCAAGAGTGGAGTTTTTGATTGTTTGGTATTTTTTAATAAGGGGAAGTTTTACGAGCTGATGGAGTTGGACGCGGACGTGGTGGAGAGAGAATTGGGGTTGGCGCCGACGGAGAGGGCGGGAATGAAGATGTGTGGGCTGCCGGTGTCCAGTTTTGCGAAGTACGCGTCCAAGTTGGTGGCGAGGGGGTACAAGGTGTGCCAGGTGGAGCAGGGAGATGGGGAGGGGGAGGGGGGGATGATGAAGAGAGTGGTGGAGAGGATTATCACGCCGGGGACGGTGGTGGACCCAGAGTTTTTGGAGGAGGATGGGGGGAGGTCGACGAGGTACTTGATGTCGGTATCGAGCGAGGGAGAGGGGTCTATAGGCGTGTGTCTGCTGAACGCGGCGGTGGCGAGTTTTTCGATAGGTGAGTTGAAAAAAACGAGCGATTTTTGTGCGTTGATGAGTGAATTTCGTCCCTGTGAGGTGCTGTACGCGCGGCTCGAGCGGGGTTCTCTGCCGATGAGCGTAGTGCGGCGACGGATGGCGAGTGGGACGCTGTTGAGCGAGCGGAGAGCCGAGAGCTGTTGGAGCGGCGAGCGGGTAGCTCGATACATTGATGCGGACTATCGGTGGCAGAACGAGCGAGCGAGGCGGCGGTGGCAGAACGCCGTGAGCGCGTGCGGCGCCCGAGCTCGCCGCGCCGTCGGCGCGTGCCTGGCGTACTTGTCGGAGTTGAAGATGGAGTGGCTGCTGAATCAGGGCTGCGTTCGCCTTCTGAACGGTTCGATCCGCGACGGTTCGACGAGCGACGATTCGCTCCGCGACGATTCGTGCCTAAGGCGGCTGTCGATCGACTGGAGGGTGTTGGAGCACCTGGAGTTGGTGGAGAACGGTTTCGACGGTGGCGCGAGGGGGACGGTGTTGGAGCAGTTGGACGCGGCGGTGACGCCGTGCGGTCGTCGTTTGTTGAGGGAGTGGGTGTGCCACCCGTTGGCCGAGTTGGACGAGATTTTGGACCGACAGGAGTCGGTGAGCGAGATTTTGCGCGACGGCGAGCTGCAGGCGTTGTTGAGGGAGAAGTTGCGCGGTCTGCCGGACATGGAGAGGTTGTTGTCTCGGGCGAGGTCCGGGCGCCTTCGCGCCAGGGAATTGGCGAGGTGGGCTCGAGCGGTGGAGAGGGTGGCTGAGCTCTCAAGGGGCCTGGAGGCCCATTATAGGGACAAAAATGGTCGCGGATGGAACGGGCCTGTCAGCGGTAATCGATTGGAGCGATGTGCCGAGAGGCTATTTTTAGATCGCCCGAAAGACGACGGGTCATCTTGGTGCGCGGAGATGGAAGTGGAGTGGCTGCTGAAATCGTTTGACTTGGAGGTCGCCGAGGCTGAAGACCGCGTGGTGCCGAGATGTGCGGACAGGTATGACGACGCTCTGCGCGCGGTGTCCGAGATTGAGTCGGAACTGGACGCCATCGTATCGTCGTATCAGTCCCACTATGGTGGCGACACGAGTGTGCGTCTCGTGGAGGTTGGAGGCGCCGGACGTCAGGCGACGTTGATACACGTTCCGGGGGCGCTGGTGGACAAGTACGGAGCGCCTCCTTGCTTCGTGAAACAGAAGAGCACTCAGAAATTTACGCGCTTTTGGACAGAATCCCTAGGGGCCAAGTCGGACTCCCTGGCAGAGGCTCGGCGACTCGTATGGCAGATAGAGTCAGAGGAGTTACGAAATCACCTAGATAGAATAGACGGCGGCGCAGAATGCTGGTGGATGCCATGGGTTCGAGCGGTGGCAGAAATAGATTGTCTTTTGAGTTTGGCGCAAGCGTCTAACGCTTCAATCGATCAACAATGCCGCCCTGTATTCTGCGACTCGGAAGAACACGACTCCGCCACGGAACGTTCCGGAAGAACCTCCTCTTCTTTCTTCCACGCCCGTTCCTTGGTTCATCCGTGTTTGTTCAACCAGACTTCCTTTACGAACGGCCGCTTCATTCCAAACGACGTGTCCCTTGGACAGGCTCCGAATTCGCCGCAAATTTTGCTGCTAACCGGCCCCAACATGGGCGGCAAATCGACGTTACTGCGTCAGGTCGGCGTCGCGGTGATCATGGCGCAAATAGGATGCTGGGTCTACGCCAAGGAGTGCCGCTTGACCGTTTTCGACCAAATATTTACTCGCGTGGGCTCGCGCGACTCCATCTTCGAAGGCAAGTCCACCCTTTTTGTGGAGCTAGAAGAAGCCGGATTCATCCTCGGCTGCGCAACGCCTCGCTCTCTCGTGATCATGGACGAACTAGGACGAGGGACCTCCTCCGTGGAGGGATACGCAATCGCCTACGCGACCCTAGACGCACTGGTCCGTAAACAGTGCTGCGTTCTATTCAGTACACATTCTCATTTATTAATTAGCGAAATTTTGGGAAATGACCGCCTGAAGCGCTTCATTTGTCTATGTCACATGTCTGCACTCACGGACGTGCATGGCGCGCGTCGAGAGATTACCCCGTTGTACAGAATGGTTCCCGGAGAGTGTCGCGGCAGCTATGGTCTGGCCGTGGCGCGCATGGCAGGCATACCAGAAGCGGTCATCCAGCGCGCAAAGGCCTGTTCGGACAGCTACCTGAGCGAACACCGACTGAAACTAGCGTCGCTCCGTCAGTTGACGCACGCGTTCCTTGCTTCGGCGTCCCACCGCCGCGAAATGGCGGCGCCCTCTCTGAGCTCTTGACAGGCCGGTAAAAAAACGTAAACGTTTTTTGACGAAAAAAAGTTCAAACAACTTTCTGGTGAGCTGGCGAACAGGACTTCTCAGGTGGGCTCGGCGGCCTAGAAGTCGGGGGTGGCGGACACGACGGCTTCTTTGGGGGCGGCGGTGGCTGATAAGGCGGCGTTCTGGTCGGCTCTGGAGGGTGATAGGGACGTGTCGCTTCCTGCGCAGTTGACGGTTTTGAAGAATCCGACTCTTGAGCAGCACTTGGCGGTTCGTTCGCCTTGGTTTCAGTTGCGTCTTTTTTCGTGTCTGCAGAAGGACTTTTGGGCTGCGCATTATTTTTAGACAGAGGAACGCTAGGCAAGGGTTGATCGAATACGTCCAGAATTTGACTTGAAATATCTTCCAATTCGCTCATATTCACGTTGAGCACTTCCCACCAGGGCTTGTTATTGATGTCTGGCAATTTCACGTTGTGGATTTTACTGGCGAGATAAATAGCGGCCGAAGCAATAGCCGCTGGGCGAAATTGAAGGCACACCACGCTCATATGACTTTACAAAAAAAAAACAATTATTCAGAACAACAGTTCCCAAAAAAGTGTATGCAATAAGAGGTTCATTGCAGATTCCACCCCATTTCTCTTTGAAATTCGGGTACACGGACCATTGTAGCTGTCAAAAAAAGACTTCCATACCTGTCATTGACAAAATTCCACGCGGTCTGAGCAAACTCTCTATGATCTGTCTGTCCCCACAGCTGTTTGGCTTGCTCTAAAACGAACTTGTACGGGTGTTCTATAGACAAATCGAACGTGATGGTCTGAAGGACCACTCGTTCAAGCACCAACAGCCTATCTCGAATTGCATTGTATTCGTTGCTGTCCATACTCACTGGTTCTTTGTATCTCATAGACCATCCAGCAGCAATGACATCTCTGAGTTTGGCGTGGGTCTCTTCGACTTTGGCGGCTAAAAAAAAGCAGACCAGAGCTACTTCCTAAAACGCAAAAAAGTGAGTTTTTGGTTTTTCTGTTTTCGTGGCGGGGGGGGGCCGGGAGTTGTTTGCTGCTCGAAGATCAGAGGTGGACGAGCCCAGAAGGTAAAAGCCAAACAAGTTCTCGCACAAAAGGGGTTCAAAAAAAAAATTAAACATACGTGACGGTCGTAATCAGAAAAGTCTTTTCGCGCATAAAAGCGGTGAAAGTACACGGCCGCTGTTGAGATAGTCAACTGAGGACTTGACAGAGGGCGTCAGTGCCAAAAAAGTCTGATGCAATTTTGACAAGCATCGCCGGACCTACACTTTTAATATGGAGCCGATACCGATCATGAACTTATACATTTCCTTCCGGTATCGATTAGCCGATTCGTAGTCGGTTCCGTTGGGCTTGACAGGTCTCATTAGCTCTTCCTTTGTGAAGTACCATCCGCTGACCTGCGAACACATTTTTTTATGGAAGGTGAGATTGGAAGAATAGGTGCGCTATTTGTGAGCTGAGGCGGTGAGATTCTTGTGGTGTTAGGATTTGGCACGTTATCAGGCGCACAGGGAAACAAAGATAAACCAAGCAGAAAAAAAAAAGCTTAAAATGATAAAATTTTATTTTTTGCTGGACTTTGAGGTGGCGAAGAGAGAAGATGATCGAGGTAGTTGTCAACGACCGGCTAGGGAGAAAGGTTTGCGTCAAATGCAAGTACGTTGCATAACGAAGGGACTGATGAGACGTGTACACATTATGTGTATAGGAGGGTTTTTTTTGCTTACGGTGCAGTTTTCAGCTGACGAGGTCGCGGTGGTTATGCGGTGAATCCCACTGAAGTCGCACGGATACGATTAGGGACCTCAAGACCATACTGGCCTCTCAGATTGGAACAAAGCCGGAGAAGCTAAGACTGCAAAAATGGAACATTGTATATAAGGATCACATCACGTTAGAAGATTACGAAATCAATGATGGGTCGGGTATGGAGCTATACTACAATTAAAACTCGATAGTAAAGAAAAAGAGTAAAGGAGAATAAGCGAGCGCACAAAATGGAACTTTTTTTTTTTTTACGTCGGGGCTGTTTTTTTGGCTGCGGTTTGTTTTGATGGGTCGAATTGTGTATAGTCGTTATTTTCTTGACATGGCCGGATTATTCGTTTGGTGGGTGTGTGTACAGCTGTAGTTTATGCGCGACATTTGAGTCGTTGAGGAGAAAGGGGAAGAGAAAAATTACAGCCTGAGCTTGGAGAGGAGCGGTTAGATGGAGAGACAGGGTCGCCTGAGTTTGTATGGGGCGACTTCATCAAGAAGGGATGACGACTATATGAAGGAGGCTAAACAATCTGGGAAGGTGTCGTGCCCCACATTTTTCTCCGGGGATGCTAGGTGCATGACAGTTGAATCCCGTCATCGAAGAGCTTCGGTGTATGGCAGAGGTGTCACAGGAGTGTCTAATCTGTCATTTAAAGAGAGCGCGGCGTTGATGACGCCTCTCAGGGTGTCTACTAAGCATAGACCCCCGAACCACTCCGGGTGGGTACCCAACCAGGAGGTACCAGCTACGGCACCGGCTAGAAGGGTGCAGGAACTCGAGGGTCAAAGAGATGCGCATGTGGCGGGACAAGAGATTTTGTTGTCGAAAGAAAACTCCGTACAAGAAAATGTGTGTATGGACGATAGATTGAGCAAGGCGAAGATAACAGAAAACGATTACGATTTAGGAGATGGTCGCGTTTATTCGGTTGGTGGTGATAAGACAAACAATAGAAGGTATCAAGACGCAGTGTTTTTCGAACATGAGTCCGCTGGGGGTTACCCCGTGTCAAATCAGTACACTTCTCAACAGAGTGGTGACGTAGTTACAGTATCTCCTACTTCCGAATTTCGTCCGTTGTCTTCAAGTCGGCCGCTTTACGGAGCGAGCTGCGTGGAAACGCTTTTGGACGTTACGCCAGGCCACGACCGCATTTCTTCGTTGGAGAGCAGCGGCGTGCCGCGCTCGTCGACACTGCCGGCGGCTCGACTGCATCGACTGGAACAAGACGTGGCGACTCGATTTGATGACATTGTTGCGCAACTGATGAAGCTGTCAGTACGAAAGCAGAGCCTCATACTCGCACTGCAGGACTTGGAGCTTCAGCAAATGCAGCTTTTAAAACAGTTAGAGTTTCCTGATGGGCTCTGAGCGAGCCAAATGAGAGGGGGTGAGAATGCGCGCGAAGGCACCAAAAAGGACCTGTATCTCTTAAAAAAAAAAAATACAAATATAGTACAATTTCATTGAGACGGTTTTCGCGTGATGGCCTTGCCTAACTCGCCGCAGATTTTGTTGAAGTTTTTCTTCAAGTTCGTGCTGCTGGACTTGTTAGAAAGCTTGGAAAGAGTGACGTATTTTTGTTTGACGGGTGAGTCACACGTCTTTTTACCGTTCTTGTTGAACGATTGGTTTGGACTGAATCCCGCGGCCATCCAGAGTTTCAAGTCGTCATTGATTGATTGCTTTGTTTTTCTGCGCTCGAATCGTTTTTCGGGATGCAGGGAAAGGTAGAGTTTCTGTTGGGTTTGAAAGCACTCTTTTAGTTGCGCCATTTGTTGTTTTTCGTCTGAGGCGATGATCCAGGAGCCTTCCGGATTTAGAATTTGGAGAACGTGGGAGAAGATTTGGAGCCTGCTGAGTCGCTGTTCGGCGACTTGGCTCAAAAAGCTGTTCCATAGGAGTTGTGTTGTGATGATTCGGAGCTTGTCTTGTGGGTCCCAAGTGGTGGCGTTCGCCTTGCTTTTGGCGGCAATAATGAAAATGTCGTTGCATATATACAAATAGGCGTGAATCCAACTATGCATAGAATAAACATTGTGTTTCGAAGGACGCAAATACTTGATTTTGTACTCCCCACTCAGCGTTCGCCAGGGCTGCAACAGTTCTTGGTCTGGCAACACAGGTGCATCTAGACGGAAGCTGAGCAGGACCAAGTTATTCTGTTGGTCTGAGATGGCCAACTTGCGATTAATGTCCGAGATCTTGTCTCGCACCAAGTTGAACGCCTTCTCTAGGTTCGGGTAGTCCAAGTGTGTCTTGTCCGTGGCGAGGAGAAGACTCTCAAACAGCAGGCGGTATCTAGAAATACGTTGGATAGGTAGGACACAATGCGCATAAATGTCTTGTCCGTTCGATGCGGCAGTTCCTCTTTCAAGTACTCCGCGGAATCGCGCGTTCTCCGCGCTAAGTCTTCTGATTGTCTGCACACGCTCGCGATGTCTGTAGCAGTACTCCGTGTAAATCGAAATCAGCGGCACGAACACGGCCAGCACGTCTCCCAGCAGCGTCGTGTCTGGGTCGAAGTACGCCATTCTAAACGACAAGTTTTCGAAAAACATCTCGCTCAGAGACAAAATTGACATCATATTGCCAGCAATCAGATTCAGTTCCTCCTGCGACACAAAAGAAATGGGATCTAAAAAACACTAAAAAAAAGTGTTAAACGGTACAACACATGTTTGTATCGATCATTTCGAACGCAACCTATTTGGAGGTAAAAGGGGCCCTCGAGCGTTACGCCGCCCTCGTACCTTCTTTAAACGTCTCAACGACAAGATGTACGTCCGTTCGCTCTCCAGTATCTCTCTCGCACATCGAAACCTCTTGAGGTCCGACTTTGACATTCGGTCGTCCGAAATTTCCTTCGAGCTGACAGACCCTCTGCACAGAACCTCTAGTCCGTCTTCTGGTATGGACCTCACGTAATGCCCCTGTCCTAGCTGCGACAGGGGGTCTTCCCTCAACCTGACAAACTCCCTCAGAGCTCTTCTCAATAAACCCTCGTAAAACTTCTGTTTCTCGCCGTCTTCATGCGCTTCGTCTCTCTTCGCCACGACCTGGCTGTCGTCCGACACTTGCTTCTTCGCGTGTACCTCGAAAAACGCTGATTTGGAAACGAGCATAGACTTCTTCAGCTGACCCCTTTCTAACGACAAGCTCTTCTTCAGCTGCGCGACCTTCTTGGTCGACGCGCCCTTGCCCCCATTACGACATATGCTCTCGTAATAGGCTATCAACGCCTTAACGCCACTCTGTCGATCCTGCTTACATGTCTTACCCATAAGCCAAATAACCGCGCAGCTCGTGCACAAAAAACCTATTCGAATCCACAAGGTGTCAGATAAACACAAAACTGTCATTCTTCAATGCACATTTTTTTTGAGAAGCACCATTTGTGTCCATGACGAACGAGCGCTATAACAAACTCATCCCGTTCGACGCCGACGCCTTCCAGACGGGCTCGACGCGCACTATCCTCACATTACCCCTAGGTTGCCCTCTAGCAAAAACAGCACGCCCACATCACATACTGAATTCTCTTCGTTCTTGGCCAATACGACGACACCCTCGGGGCTGCTCACGGCAGAATGAAATTTGGAGTGTTAGAAGGCAATAGCCTAGAGGTCAGTCTGGCGAACAACGGACAAAATTATGATGTCGATTCGCTTTTAATTTTTTTTTCTAGTTTTTTTTCGCAAATCCTCCCATCCCTGACCCCCTTCTCCTCGCTAGTCACATGGCTGGTCGATCACACATTCCCAGAACACGGATTCGCGGCCCACAAGTGAGGAACGCGAACCATTTCGAGATCTAAATCTCACAAATGAGTTGGGACGCCTCTTTTGAAGCTCTTCCCTCCTCAATTCGGAATGTTTATGGGTCGCTCGGACGAGACACTCACCGAACGACCTATAGAACGGTCCATGAGATGCATTTCGAACCTAGGCGTTTCTGTCGAAAGGCACAAACTACTCAGTTCTGTTAATTCTCAGCTCTTTTTTTTTAAGAGACGGCTGCGCAGTTCTGAGCAGGACTGACGAACATTAGTCCAACCCAACGGGGTTGTGACCGAGGAAGGAGTAGAGCTTCAACCAAGCGCTCAAAAAAAGGTGTGCAACTGCACGTGGCTCTTGTACATTTTTAGAAGTACCGAGAAAACGAAATGCCCGAAAGAATTCAAATCAGATCTTGGATTTTCCATTGATGGATAAATTGTCATTGACGTTTTCGGGAGGCTGCGATAAGAGATGCACTTTGTCCGAGGCACTTAAGAACTACCAGGGCAAGTTTGTTCCTTTAGCAGCCAATTTCAGCCAGTAATCAGTAATTTTAAAATAATTCTTCTTCACTCATGCAGGAAAGCGCGGATCCAGAACGCACCGTCCGGCTCTAACCCATTTTTGTCATGAGAACGCGAAAAAAAAATTTATTTCTTAGCCGAACGGCAGTCTTGTATCAAATCGAAAAATGTGTACCGCTAATTTTTGACAATTTTGAGCAGCTGGTTGAGCGTGCTGGGCATGCGGCTGCGGAAGGCCTTACGGTCGTTCCATTCATTTTGGACTTCTATAATGTATGGCTGAAGATAGGGGCAATCCTCTTCGGGTTTGAGCCACTCTTCCTTTGGTAGGAATCGAAGTTGAGAGTTAGCCACGTATGCTTCCCTGATGCGGTTGGTTCTATCAATCAGTTCTTGTCTAGGCAAACGAAGACACGCTTCTTGTACATAGGGAAAATCGTTCCATAAATCGTCGTGTTTCAAACCTTGAAAAAGAGGAGTTAATACTTTTCTCACAGTTTTTGGCTGTAAGTGCCAAACGCACCATATCGATGGTATCCCTGCCAGTCGCGAACGAGGTCGACAATTTTTGTGCTGAGAAACATGTCATAGAGCTTTGGCCTAATGGAATGTTGGCGAAGCGAATTGACAGTGCGTATTGCCTTGAGCGCCGTTTCCGGATGCATTCTATAGATGCCATCGTTTACGGACGTCGGCATAGCTTGAAGAGAAGTTAACACGCTGCACGTGAAAAAAGAACGTAGTACGATGTGTACGTCAAAAAGGGGAGCGTACTTGAGAAATTTGATTGCTTCGTCGCAGGTTGGCGATTACAGCCTCCAGCCTTTCGGACACAGATATCGAGAAATCGAGTGCCTAATGTCATCGGAGAGCTCGAAGGCAAAAACGAAATGTGTTTTGTCAAAGTAGAACAAAAATTGTATGTAGGAGACAAGTGAACAAAATGCATACACCGATTTTTATGTATATGTATATATATATTTTTTTTCTCTTATGTCAGAGCACACATTTTCAATCTATATACGAGGAGTTTTGGATAGCATTGGAAGCTGCACAGTGCACATCCCAAACGTGCTTTCGCCACTATACATGATATAAAGAAATCCGTCTTCATCTTTGTACTTGCTGTAAATATCTGACATGGTGACGCCTGACGGTTACGCAAGGGGTTAGAAGGTGCAATAATACTTTTTTTTTTTTTTATCATACCTGCTGTCAAGATAAAGTTATTTATAAACAAAAAAATAGCTGTTTCTTCGGAGAGCTTCTCAAGTGTTAGGCAATTTAGAATGCAGAATGCTAGAGCCTTCGTGACATATAGTCGTGCATACCCTATTCATATGTGTTCTTATCTCACACAAGAATTTACCAACTGAAATATGTTGTGGTACGAGGAATCTGTCGACCAACACGTCAGCAACCAAGAATTTTTTTTGCTGGATACGATTCGACATACTTTTTCTTGCTGATTTCAGGTAGATCGCTACCGGGTGCTTTCTCTACTATAACCTTAAAATCTGGTTATTTTTTTTTGTGCCATGTGCGTACAGCATTGTACCGCATATACATACAGGGATACATTCTGGATACTTTGCGCGAATTTTGCTTGAAACTTCTTTTCTTTTTTCTAGATTGGTTGGATTCAGAGAGACGGTTAATACTGCCCAACACATAAAGAACTGTTTCATCTTTCCTCTTCTTACCAAGCGGGTGTTCTAGTTTGAACCTTGGCTTTGTCATTTGAAGGAGTGTCTTACCTCACAATAGAGGGGGGTTTATGAGAGAAATGCACTGGGCGTGCTTTTGTGTACGTTTAGTACAGTCCAAAAAACTGAATCTTATCCATTGCCAAACAAATTATTTCGTTTTTTTAAAATTTTGAGTAGTCAACCATAAAGTAGCCACAGAGAGGAATCTAAAAGAACCCATAAAGGGATTATCGAAAGGTTTCGCTGTGGTTTTGTGGCTCGATTGCGGTTCGGTGTGGACGCACATTTGACGGCCATTGAGGAGGGATTTGCAAAATTTTTTCGGAGTGCTTTGGCAATTCGAGAATCGAATTCTCTGCGGAAAGCACGTGCCTGAGAGAGTGAACTGCAGCGATATGGGGTTCGAAAGGTTATATTTGTGTAATACATTTTACGTAATTTGGTGCTCTTCAGCTGGTACCAATGGAGGGATAGAGAGTTCAGAGTTGTGAAAATGTGTCTCGCGGAACGCGTTTTTGCTGTAACCCCCTCTGTACAAGGCGTTTTCGATATGAAGTGTGTGGCGCAAGGTTCATATATGGTTGATGAACGCATCAATATTTTTTCTCTTTGCTTCTACGAGTAGAAAGTTAGTCGTCGTTTGCTTTCCTGGACAGGGAGAGCGTTTGCGACTATTTGTATGTATAAGCACGAAGAAGGAAATGGCGGTTTAGTGAGTTAGGCAGGCTCATTTTATTCTTTGTGTACACGTGTATATGTGTTGTTTTTTGTTAAAGAGGAATTGTATATGGCTACAGTCATTTCATTGTGTGCGGGTTCGCATGTGTGGGGCAAGTGCGCGGCTTCTGTTCTCGTTTGTGATGTTTGTTTGATGTTGATGCGTTGGCATAGTTTTTGGATCGCTTTACATTAGAGATGGCAGACAAGCTCCCTGTTCTTGGAGCTTCACATAGTCCGGTTGGTCGCCTCAAGAGTTTTTTTTCTTCTTTATTCGGTCGCAGTAAGGGCGACGGGTGGGAAGAGCAGAAAGGGAAGGATGGTGATGCAGATCGAGTTGTTGAGAACAGAATGTCCGAGGTCAAAGACGCTGAGCCGCAGAAAGTTGAGGCATTTGAGCGAAGTGTACGTGTGTGTGGGTAATGGGTATGTGTGTATAGAAGAGTTTCTGATTTTTTTTGCACGTAGCACGACAGTCTGAACACCAGGAGTACGTTTGCTGGTGTAGGTAATGAGGTGGGGGGTATGCGGGACAATTTAAATGCGGAAAGGAGAGTTCCTAGGTTGATAGACGCGATAACGGAATCATCGGAGCAACTGCGTATGAGTGAGTATTTGGGTCAATCGTTTGGCAACAGAAGGTGGGATACTCAATCTATGCCGGTAGTGTCTTCGAACAAGAAGAAGAGAGGTTTGAATCAGCAGATGTCTGGTGGTGATTTTAGAGGGTATTCTCCGGCTCGTCAAAAGAGACTTAAGGGTAGTGGAGACAGAGATGATCGCGATCGGTCTTCTGAAAATGAAGGCGTATCGTCTATAGATGGTGGGATTAATGGGGATTGGCACGTTGAGGGGTCTGGGTTGATTAGGCCTGCAACAAGATATAGTTTTACTGCTAAAAGGACATTAGATACGGCTAGGAGAATCAACAAGTTGGCGTCTTTAACTGGTCAAGACAAGTACCAGGAATATTCATATGGTATCAAGCGCCATAACCGCCAGTCCTACGATTCTGCGCCGCCGCCTAAGATAAGTTCACTTAGTTCAACTGAGCCGACACCCAGAACTACTCGAAAACGTCCATTACCCAGCCTAGACTTACCTCCATCTACATCTTTACTGGAAACTGCTGCTATCTTATCAGAGTCTAAACGCAAGGCTACAGTGCCTAAGGCTGCGCCATTGGAGCCGAGGATTCGACCGGCGGCTGAAACTTCTCGTGAGGGTTCTTTGAAGGAGTCGGTGAAGTCAGTCGAACCGATGGAACCGGTGAAGCCAACAGAGCCAATTAAATCAATGGGGCCCACGAAGTCAATAGGACTAACGGAACCAACGGAACCAACGGAATCAACGGAACCAACGAAACCAACGGAACCAACGGAACCAACGGAACCAACGGAACCAACGGAACCAACGGAACCAACGGAACCAACGAAACCAACGGAACCAGTAAAACTAACGGAACCAGTAAAACTAACGGAACCAACGAAACCAACGGAACTAGTAGAACCAACGGAACCAGTAGAACCAACGGAACCAACGGAATCAACGGAACCAACGGAATCAACGGAACCAACGGAACCAATTAAAGCAACAGAGCCAACGGAACCAATTAAAGCAACGGAATCAATGAAGCCGAAGGAATCAGCAGAATTGATGAAATCAATGGAACCAATAGGATCAACTAAACCAACGAAACTAGCGGAGCCAAACGAACTAATGAGATCAAATGAGGAGCCAACAAATCCAATGGAGTCAATAGGATTAAAGAAATCAAGTGATGATACCAAGGATCCTTCTGATGGTCGTCGTCATAGTATTTTTGGTGGCAAGATGCCTTCATCTGATAAGGAATTAGAAATGTCTATATTCTCAAAGTTTTCATCGAGTATAGGAAAATTGAATTCAGACCCTTTTGCAGAGGCTTCCAAATTCTCACCTGGCTCTTCTGCAGTGCATGCGTTTTCTTTTAAACCGTCTCCTCGTAAAAACTTAGTTAATGCCGATGTACAGGAATTGAGAGAAGAAGAAAACCGAGACGGAAAGGGTGACTTGAATGCCACACCGTCGTCAATAGAACAGGAGTCTTTGAAAAATGAAGTTTCGGGAGACCACAAAGAAGGAAGTACACCATCTGTTTCAGAATCTGATAAAGCAGAACTTGACAATTCAGAAACCCAAGTGAGTAAAAACCGCACATTGGATTCTGAATCCAACTCTCGTCTTTCTATATTTAAATCAATCGAGCCATCTTCAGAAACTGACAAGCCTTCATGGTCAATGTCATCTAATAAATTTGATTTTGGTCGGAATTTCGAATCCAAGAAGCGATCTTCTGCATCATTTGGCTCAGATTCAAATTATTCACTTGGTTCCAAAATTAATGAGAACGAAGGAACCAGTGTACCACCTGCCAAGTTTTCATCTGACTCTAAAGTCAACGAGAGTGAAGGAAGTAATGCACCACCTGCCAAGTTTTCATTTGGCTCTAAAGTCAGTGGAAATGAGGGAACTGATGCACCACCTGCCAAGTTTTCATTTGGCTCTAAAGTCAGTGGAAATGAGGGAACTACTACACTACCTGCCAAGTTTTCATTTGGCTCTAAAGTCAATGAAAATGAAGGAACTAACGCGCCACCTGCCAAGTTTTCATTTGGCTCTAAAGTCAATGAAAATGAAGGAACTAACGCGCCACCTGCCAAGTTTTCGTTTGGCTCTAAAGTCAACGAGAGTGAAGGAAGTAATGCACCACCTGCCAAGTTTTCATTTGGCTCTAAAGTCAATGAAAATGAAGGAACTAACGCGCCACCTGCCAAGTTTTCATTTGGCTCTAAAGTCAACGAGAGTGAAGGAAGTAGTGCACCACCTGCCAAGTTTTCATTTGGCTCTAAAGTCAATGAAAATGAAGGAAGTAGTGCACCACCTGCCAAGTTTTCATTTGGCTCTAAAGTCAACGAGAACGAAGGAGGTAGTGCACCACCTGCCAAGTTTTCATTTGGTTCTAAGGTCAATGAGAACGAAGGAAGTAGTGCACTACCTACTAAATTTTCATTTGGCTCTAAAGTCAACGAGAGTGAAGGAAGTAATGCACCACCTGCCAAGTTTTCATTTGGCTCTAAAGTCAGTGGAAATGAGGGAACTGATGCACCACCTGCCAAGTTTTCATTTGGCTCTAAAGTCAACGAGAACGAAGGAGGTAGTGCACCACCTGCCAAGTTTTCATTTGGCTCTAAAGTCAATGAAAATGAAGGAACTAACGCGCCACCTGCCAAGTTTTCATTTGGCTCTAAAGTCAATGAGAACGAAGGAGCTAATGCATCGCCTGCGAAATTTTCATTTGGTACCTTTGGCAGCAATGAACCCTTTCTATCAACTCCCAAACCACCAGCCCGTTTCGGGAGCAATGAAGGTAACGGTGTCAAACTTGGTTCTGAATTGATATTTGGGGATCAAGCTGGAAAAGTCGCATCTCCATTCAGTAGTTCATCGAAACCGACAGGAACATTTTATCAAAGCACCCTGGATACTCAGAAGGCTCCTTCTTCTATTGGAGGCTCGTTTTCCGCCTATCAAGGTCAAAATTCGTTCGGTCAAAATGGATGGAGTAACAGCACGACGTTCAATTCACTGACTGACAATCATCAGAATGCCAATCCGTTCAGTACACAAATGCCATCTGTCAATCAAAGCACACAAATTCCACCTGTCAATCAAGGTACACAAGTACTGCCCGTTAATCAGAGCATGCAAATGTCACCTGTCAATCATCTGTTTGGTACATCTCAGCACGGGCCTTTTTCTGAGAACCAAGGTTCTGGATCTCATTATTCTTCTGGTCCGTTTTCTTACAACGCGAATGACGCGGTCTCTAAGCACGGTCCTCCCCAGGGATTTGAGACATGCCCACCTCAGAACTTCGGTTCATTCGGTTCTTCGGCTCCTCAGACGGGCTTCGGCACAGCTGAAGTGCCTTCATTTTTGTCATCTCCGTCTCCGTTCGGCTCTGCTGTCGCATCTCCGTCTCAACTGTTTGGTAGCGCGCCTGTACAGCAGCCCGCTTCTTTGGACGACATTCAATTCAAACTTCCAGGGACTAGCAGCAACACAGGCGGGTTCAACAGTGGACCTAGGCGCACCGTGAGGAGAATGCCCCTCAAGCGTTGAAGAAGTGGCTTGTTTTTTCACCCCATTTTTCGCAATTTTTTAATATACGTAATATGCAAGAATTTCGGTACAAAAGATACACCATTATTTTCAATGTCTACAAACGATCAGTTAGATCGCACGGCTGCTAAGCCCGTCAGGTACAAAACGGGCCAAGATAGCCGACAAGGAGATACCTTGCAGAAGATAAGTGGACTTGTAGGTGCGTTTGCAGGTGGGCGGCTGTACGCTGTATCAGAGAAATTCGAGTTTTTTTTACCTGGTTTCTTCAGCTGTTGGATTGTTATCTGGTGCATTGGTATATGGGTACAGAGCGAGCACCAAAGGCAGCAACATGAGTAATATTCGGGCGATGGGAGCGAGAATAGGTATTCAGGCAGGTATCTTTATTGCTGCGTTGGGCGCATGGACTTGGGTCAGTTATGGCTCGCCGAAGAATTTCTACGAATCTTTCAAAGGGGGGAAACTAGGTGAGAGCAATTCGAAGGCGCTTCAATCCTCGATGTCGAAGAAGCATGAATAAATTTTTCTGTTTCGGGTTTGTACAATTTTTTTTATTATGATGACTATGGAGGAGGCGGTCCGTGCATATGCTGAAGTTGTTGTTGTCGTTGAAGCATGTAAAAGGTTTCTCTGATAGATTCGACTTTGGATCTTTCTTCCGGACTCAGGCTTTCTAGCTGAGCTGGGGTCATTCTTAGGACAGTTTCGAAGGTGGCCATGATGCGTTTGTCGTACTCTTGTTGTTGCTGGTGAAAGTGAGGGGGGATATGCTCTGGGTACATACCGTGCTGATGCGTATAGTCGCCATACATGGTGGCTGAGTGAAAGGGGGGCATTGGCGCATTGTATGGCGGAACCATGGAGGGTGAATGTGGCGGGAGATATCCTGGCATCATGTGAACCATAGGAGGCACATTGGGGGGTGGAGGAGGCATAGGCGGACTGGTTTCTGGAGATGTTTTTGGGTTTTTGGTAAATTGTTCCGTCTCATTTTCTGGAAGGAGGTCAAGAATGACTTGCGCTTGAAGCAGCGCGTAGGCGAGTGCCGGATTGGACCCAATCATTTGGTGTGCTTCTTCTGGGTTTTGTTCGATTTTTGCCTTGACAGCTAGCAATATTTCGGTTATTTGTTCCGTAGACATATTGTCCAGCGCATTGTTGATTTTTTGTTCAGAGCTGCCTGGAAGCGCTTTAGTTGGCGCTGAAAAAGAAAAAAGTTGAGTTCCAGCTAAAAAAAAAAAAAAACAAAATAAAATTTTGGTACCTTTTCTTTTTATTTCGGGTCTTGTTGGAGTTTGACTTGCAAGAGTTCTCATCTGCCTTTGGTCCTTTTGCCCGGAATCCGGCAGGCTTACTTTCAGGCTCCTACTGTTGAATTCGTAGTCGTTGAATCGCTTGATGGCCTGGCTGGCCGTCTGGCTGTCTTTGAATTTGCAGAATCCATAGCCGTTTGACTTCCCGGTGGCGGGGTCGACCACGATGTTGAAGTTGACAACTTGGCCGACTTGACTGAATAGGTTTTTTATATCTTCCTCGGACGTCTTGAATGGGATGTTTCCGACTTGTCAAAAAAAAATTAGCGTAAAGCGCGTGAGGGGGGGGAAACAGGGTGTGGTCCCATACCCCATATTTCGTTCCCTATATTGCGGTCCATGCCGGGCGGGCTGAGAGAGATGATTGCTGGGGTGTTTTATGCTTTTTTTATTGCGTGGCCGCGCGCGAAGTGATGTGGTGGTGCGAATGTCGGAACAATTATTTTCATTTTTTATTTTTTTTTTGTGGGTACAGTTCTTCATGTTCGACGGCGGAGGGTCTTTTTAGCTTGATGACGAAGGTAGAAGCGTGGGGTTTGGGAGCCGATTGTTCGTCGAGGGGGTGGCGGTCATTTGGGGAGTGTGGTTGGGAGGAGTCGACCGAGGTGTTTTCGTGTTTTTCGATGAGGTTTTGGAGTTCTGCCCAGGTGAGGAGGTCCAGTTCCTCTTCGGAATACAGGTTGGGGTGGGCTTCTAGGAGTCGGCGTTTTTGGAGTTGCATTTCTTTCTCGCGTTTGACGATTTTGCGCTGTTCGTCGCGAGTAAGGAGCTTCGAGGGGTCGACTTCTGCGTCGCCTGGATCGGCGTACTTGATGCGTCGGAAGGTGCGCTTGGCCGCTTCGAACGTTAGTCGAGCGGCGAACCGGGCCTCGAGTCTTTTCTTGTAGGACTTCCAGATAGTGCGCATGGCGGGAGTGAGAGGGCTGGGGCGGCGCATTTCGTCGAAGGGTTGGTCCTCGAATTCCAGATAGTCGAATGCGCCGAATGGCTGGAGAATTTTCCAGCTGGATAGGAACTGATCATACCAACTTTTGACCGTGCAGTCCTTCGTGTCGAGGCGACGTACCGCATCTAGGTGGTTTTCCAGTTCTTGTTGCAGCCAGTATTTGTATCCGTCGATCGAGGGAGATGGCGGGGACGCGACGGGCTCGTGAGCCGGCACCGAGTCGGGTCCGCCCCCGTGGCGGTTCTCCGTCGACGCGGCGCCGCTCTGGGGGACGAAGATCGGTGGCGCTCGAATTCGGAACGAGTAGTAGGTTTGTATGGTCCGTGTGTGAGGATCTAGGTAATATGGGCCCAATCGACGGCGATCCGCCAACAGATGTACGTTGTGATAGGCGGCTTCTCTGGAAGTAGAAAGCAGGTAATTCTTCCTGGCTTCAGATCCGTACCAGCCTTTGTTCTCCAGTTCGTCGACTTTGCCTAGGAGGGCGACTCTGATTTTTGGAGACAATTGCGTGAATTCGAGTTCTAGCTCCAGTTCCAGCGATTCGGCGTCCTCGTCGTCCATCTTGCCGGAATAGAGGGCGGACCGGGCAGCAGATGTCGCCACATTCACGCATTTCATAGCTATCTGCGCCGCCTGCTCGGTGGGGGCAATCTTCAGCCGGCTTAGCGCGCTCGAGATTTTGACCTTCTGATCGTGGGGTAGGTCCAGCTCATCGAACGCCTTTCGCAGGTAGGGATTGGAGAGGCAGTCCCATGCAGGCCTCTCCGCCTCGTCAGGTGCCCCTGTTTTTCGTTAGAATTTCAAGTGCGTGGCGACGGAAATCCAACTTTATTATTTTATTACAGTTTTATTTTTTTATTTTTTTCTTTTATTTGACATACTTTTTCGTTCCGCGATCGCTTCTTGTGCGTGTGCACGGGGGGCATCCGGCTGCACTTTTTCTTGCGCCGGCTCGTCGTCCGCGACCGCTTTGCTCGGGTCTGGCGGCGTCGGAGCCACACGGCCGCCCTTCAAGACCACCTTGAACCGCGAGCTGAGTTTGCTCTGTCGCAAAACGGGGGGGGGTCAACACGCTAAATTTCCGCTGGCCCGGCGCCGCTAGGGACAGTTACACTTACGTCTCTTTTATTCGAATTGTCGCTTCCGGAGGGGTGCTCGGCGGGATCCATCGGACTTTGACAGCCGGGAAGTGTGTCGCACGCGCGATGGGTACAAAATTATGGAAGGGAAAAAAAAAGCGTCAAGTCCGTAGCGTCCATTGTGTGTTCAATCAGCAGGAGCCTCTCTCTTTTTTTTTTTTCTTTCGAATAGGGTCGGCAAGAACCAGACTAGCTCGCGAGGTCCTCCTGTGACCGGCAACGCTCGCGGGCTGCATCGCTGAGCGACGGCAAGCGCCTGAAGCTCGCGACGCGCTCGATACAGGTCTTCCTACCAAGAATCTCGATGGTGACAAGAAGATCGACGCCCTCGGCTAGGCCGGTAAGGGCTAGCCGAATGACCTGGTAGAGGTCCGCCTTCTTTGCATCGGGAGCTTCCGTTCTCGCGGACTTGAGCACGGAAAGGAGCAGGCCAGAAATGTGCGACTTCGACCACTCAGGTGGGTCCGCGGCGGCCAGAAATGCATCTAATAGATGACAGGTGTACGGCCTGACTATTCGCTTCAGGGTCGCGGAGGCCTCACCGCTTTGGTAGTCAGGTGAGACGAAGAAGTGCAAACTTCTTTCTATCAATTGTGGAATGGTACAAAATTTTGTGTCTTGAAGAATTAACGTCACGAAGACTCTCTTCAGATACTCCGGAGACGCCTTCGACATGTCGAGCCTCTGCTCGAGATAGGGCGCCAGGCGCTGCAGAAGCGTCTGAGGGTCGTCTTGAGCTAGGCGCTTTAGGTGTTGCGAGTTGAGCCAGTTCAGCTTCTTCAACTGCACCATCGCGCCGCTCTTGTTCAGGTCCTTGACGTCAAAGAGCCGAGCCATCTCCTCGAGCGTCAGGATTTCTCGGGTCGACTCGCTCATTGGGGGAGTCCAGCCCAAAAACGCCACGAAGTTGGCAACCGCCTCCGGGAGGTACCCCTGGTCCTTGTACCATTGGACGCTCGTATGAGCATGTCTCTTAGATAGCTTTGCCCTGTCCTCATTCAACAGGAGCGGCAGGTGCAGAAACTTCGGCTCCTGCCAACCAAACGCGCGGTACAACATCAGGTGCTTCGGCGTCGATGCCAGCCACTCCTCCCCCCTTATCACGTGCGTTATCCCCATCAGATGGTCATCTACGACGCTCGCCAGGTGGTATGTCGGCGTGCCGTCGCTCTTCAGCAAAACCTGGTCGTCTATCGTCCGGTTCTTGAAGCAAACCTTACCCAATAAATCGTCACACACGGCCGTGCTTCCCGACGGGACCTTCAGGCGGATCACAAACCGCCTGCCCTGCTCGAGCCTCTGCCGCGCCGCGTCCTTACTCATCTTCAGACAGTAGCGGTCGTACATCGACGTAACTCCCCGGAGCGCTTGCTGTCTCCTCAGTGCATCCAGACGCTCCGCGGTACAAAAACACCGGTAGGCGTGCTCGGTCTGCACAAGGCGCTCCGCGTGCTCTCTATAAGCCGGGAGGCGCTCCGACTGAACGTACGGGCCAACTGGGCCTCCTACGCCCGGGCCCTCATCGAAAAAAACGCCGATCCACTCGAGCGCATCTCGAATGCTCTCAGTCGACCCGGGCACAACGCGCAGCTTGCCCCACGGGGACCGGCGAAAAGCGAGACCTGACCGTCAGCGCATGCATCATACACGCATACATACCCATGCACACACAAAATTTTCTCGTACCCGATCCGTATCCTCGATTCTCAGCAAGAACTCCCCCCCTCTCTGCCTCGACAGCAGGTAATTGAACAGAGCTGTCCTGAGGCCGCCAATGTGCATCATCCCCGTAGGACTCGGCGCGAACCGAGTCCTCACCCTCTGCGCCTCCGCTGTGCCATACCGCCGAAGCAATAAGCGTGGGCGATACATTCCAAGTGCCATCGCTCCCCTCTTGCACCCGAGCACGACCTCTCTTGAGCCGAAGCGCCCAACTGGCAATGCGCGACCGCAACCTCGCAGACCAGCGCCAAAAAAAAAAAAAAAAGCCTTCGCCTCCAAATAAAACATGCACCATGTACGCGACGCAACCATACACAATCATATACGTACTTCCTCCTCCCAGAAAAATGCTAACCGACTCTATCCACGCGCGCCCGCAGGGACAAATCGTCCACCGACCAAACCAATAAAGTCTCTTTCAGGATCACACTCGCCTCGGACCCCCGCCTTCCCTACAAGGTGCTGAGCGTCCCGGAGCAGACGCCGTTCCTCATTGTCGCAAAGGTCCGTTCCTCGCAAACCAACAAGAGCCCAGCGCGGCCGACTAACCCTCCCCCCTCCAGTTTGCCGCCGAAGAGGTCCGTCCAAAAGATGCCGTCTCTCCTTACCTCACACGTACCAACTTGAATGCTTGAAGTTCAAGGTATCGAGCGACACGTCGGCCATCATCACTCACGGTACGCAAGACGCCCCCGGCACTACATGACAAAAAAAAAAGTCCGCCTAACGGCCATATCAAAACAGACGGGATCGGCATCAACCTCGACGAATCGGCCGGATCCGTCATATTCAAGTACGGCTCGGAGCTGAAACTCATTCCTCGAGACCGCGTAGGCTAATCGCCGCACCGCGCGACGCCCATCTTCTTCCTCCTCCTGTCAAAATAAACGTAAAAAAACTAGGCACAGAAAGAAACCCCCCTGACCACAAAAAACCACTATTTATTTTCGTCCCATTGCTCCTCTTCCTCTTCAGCTAGCACGGGAACCGCAATCGCCTTGTTGTTGATGGCGTCTCGAAACGACTTCAGCAGTCTAGCGTTGATGTGGTCGGTGTTGCTGATCTCGTACACTTCGCGTTCGGCGCTCGTAACTCCGCAGACCTCGTCGACCTCAGGGACGAAATTCGGATTGTTGATGCCAAAGTTGTTCTTGTCGTTCGCTTCGAAGTCCATGAAACTTGGTGAGACGTAAGGGGGAGTGTGAACAAAAAGGCTGGGACGCAAGCAGAAGTGCGCCGAAAGCCCAACGAACGGAAATTGACAGGTTTTTTTTTTGACATATGACTCCAGCGATGCGTCGAACAGCGGCAAAAAAAAAATGTTGGCGGCGGGTTTCGAACCCGCGCGGTATGCACCATAAGATCTTAAGTCTCACTCCTTAACCACTCGGACACGCCAACGCATTACAATAATTGACTGCTGGGAGCGAACTCATGTCGTCTCGAGATCCGGAGAGGGGCGAGCGCAAAAAGGGAGAGAAAAAAAAGGGCACCCTGGCTCAGAAGAACGCCGTATGACGGTGCATCAGCCCCATGTACGCGGCGGTGTATGCGATAGACTTCGGGAGTGACGAGTTCGGGTGACAGCGGACGGATGCCTGCTGTTCGCTGGTGCAGTTGAGGATGGCGTTGATGACGGGGATGTTAGAAGTGGACTGAATGCTGAGGAGGGAGTGGGCGACAGAGTAGGAGATGACCTCGAAATGGATGGTGTCGCCCTTGATGAGGACGCCGGTACAGATGATGGCATCGCAGGAGTAGTTCTTCGACGCGGCCATGACGCCATACGGGATTTCGAAGGACCCGGGAACGAGAGAGTGTCGGATGGAGTCGGCAGGAACGCCTATGGAGACGAGGTGCTCGTGGATTTTGTCCTTGAAGACCGAAACGAAGGAATGGTTCCACATGGTATAGACGATCAATATCTTGAGAACCGTAACGTCGGATCGCTTGAAATCGAACAGCTCAAAGGGTATCTGTTTGTGCTGGAAAGGAGGAGGAGGAGTAGACGGCTTTTGGTGGCCGCCGACCAGCTCATTCGCATGGTCGGGCACATGTAGGTCGTTGCTACGCCCGGTCAGAAACTGCTGAAAAGCACTTTGATGAATAACGTCTTTTTCGTCGAGCAAATTGTGTTTTCTTTTCGCTTGGAGATAATCCGAATTGTACTCGTTAGGCTGCCCCTCTAAGTAGATAACTATGTTGATGAACTGGGACAGGGCCAAAATCTTGTCTCTGTTGCAAGTCATAAGATTTATTTTTTGGACTCGGAGGGCCTTGAGGATGCCGACGGCCGCCTGATAGTCCCGCCTATCTTCTGAAAACCCAAGATTGCGGTTTGCAGCATAGGTGTCCAAGTGGGAACTTTGTTGCAGGTGATAGGCCAAAATCTTATTGGGAAGTCCGATTCCGCGTCCCTCATGTCCAAACTGATAGATCAGAATGCCTCTGTTTATAGACGCGATGGCTTTCAGAGCGGTTATGAGCTGGCTGCGACAATCGCACTTTTTGGACCCCAAGACGTCTCCCGTAAAGCACTCCGAGTGAACTCGCGTCAGAACAGGTCCAGCGTGTTCGGCGCTGACGTCTCCTTTGATCAGACAAATAGAGAACCGCCCTTTCGAATGCATATAAAAGCACTTGAGCGTCCAAACTCCAAGGTCTTCAGATTCAATCATGATTGGCAATGTGCACTCCGAGTACAAACTGACGGTCGGCAAATGCACATCAAGGGGACGAGAAGGCGCTTCAGAGAGGTACAAGGTCAAATGTTTGATGGTCGTCATTTTCAAACCGTATTTTTGAGCGAATTTCCAACAATCGGGTGTTCTTTTCATAGTTCCGTCTTTATTAACTAATTCCCCAATGACAGCAACTGGCCTGACTTTCGCCAATTTGCACAGCTCCATTGCAGCTTCGGTGTGTCCAGCTCTTCCCGCTATTCCGTCCGGATGCGCAATCAACGGGAACACGTGTCCGGGGTATCGGAAGTGACACGCCTGATACTCTTCCTTGTTTGCCAACTGTCTGAACGTCATCGCTCGGTCGCTCGCGCTCACACCGGTAGTGCAAAAAATCGAGTCGGTGCTAATCGTAAACGCCGTGTTCATCGGGTCGCTCGGGTCGGGCACCATAATAGACAAATTCAGCTGTTGCGCTCTAGATAGTGTTATTGGTGCACACAAAATTCCTGTTGTATGATTGACATAAAATGCAATCGCAGAGCTTGTCGCAAATTCTGCCGCCATAATCAAGTCACCCTCATTTTCGCGCTTTTCATCGTCCATGATTACCACATATCGGCCGCATCTTATCTCTTCAATCACCTCCTCAACAGGAGAAAACATCACTTCGCCCATAGCCCAGCCCTGTTCCACTTCAGCTCCTCTCTCCTGCAATACCCTTCCAGCAAAAACTCTGGAAATCGACCAGGAGATAGAGAACTCAGCCCGTCGAATCCAACACGCGAGCGAATAACAAGCGCAAATGAACATCATGAACGAGAAAAAAAGCTTTGCTCAAAAAAAAAGTAGGAGCTGACAGTGACAACTTTTTATAAAAAAGCCTCGATGAGCCCCTTTTCCGACGAGTCTTGATCGTGGACTCTCGAGGTTCCGAGATCGCTGCCACCTCCGCGGCACCTGGCCATAGATCTCTCTTTTCTCGCCTGCACTTCGCCGCAAGGTCCGGCGTTGAGCCTCTGCGCCTTTTTTTTCTCTTAGAAGTTAAAAAAATACGGGTACACTTTGGCATACACGTGTACACACGCGCTAGCTACCTAGGATATATAGCAGAAGCAGTCGTTCGAAAAACTTCACTTTTTCCGACTTGTCCCCTCCTGCATGTCGAGCGCCGCCATGTCTGCTTCCGTCGAACTCACTGAAGACGAGAACAAACTCGTTTACATCGCCTCTACCTTAGAAAAGATGCGCGTCTCGATGCTCGAAGATGCTATGAACATGTGTATGAATAAATGCAAGATTGACGGATCTACCTTGACCGACACCCACCTTCAATGCCTTAAGGGCTGTGCTAGGAGATTCTACCATACCAGAGATAGCTTCATGAGTCGAATAAGCAAAAAAATGAAGACTGTGCAAGAATAAACCTTTGTGCTCCTCCTTCGATCAATAATGCGCTAATATTTTTTTTGTGTCTGGGGACTTACACGACTAGTGTTCGGCACAACTTTATGTCGTGCTGCCCACAGAAGCGACGCACTGTTCGCTGGCCCATATTCGCCGTCTGATCTACGGCACAGAATCGGTAATGCTCTTTTCAGACGGTACTTCTGTGCGGACAATGGTTCTTAAACAAGGCGGATGTATCCTTCCGTGATTAGCTTTATTTCGGCGTCCATAGGACGAACTGTGTAGACTTATGTTAGCCCATGGTCCGGCTCGAGCGCGCTAGGCTGTAGAATTCTGTCAGGGCCAGCTAATTTTTTTTGACAAACATGGATATGAGGCAGAGGATTGGGGGGCCTGTGCACATCAGAATATTTCTGTAGCCGGAGTCGCAGGTTCTAGCATGAGCGATTGATGTGATAGAGCAAATGAGCGCTGACCAGCACAGAATTCGAGACTTAATTACAAGAAGTTTGAAGTGAGTAAGCTTTTTTTTACAGCGTTGCTATTTTTTTTTTTTACCTTGACAACGATAGATACTAAAGTCAACAGGGCGCTCAGTAGTTGAAGCGTCACTGAAGTCAGGTTGTCCGTGACGCCAAAAAAAAAATCCGGCTTTTCCGCTTCCGGGAGTTTCAAGGTTTTGTCGATAGACTTTGGCATGGCCTAGAACGTAAAATAAATTGACTTCGTGCATTTTTTTTTAATTTTTTAGTGCTTTTGTTCTATTATAAGATGGCATTTGAACACCTTTGAAATGTCTGTCACGTCAGATACCAATAAGGCATCTTTTCCTTTCGATCCACAATTTCTTCCGTTGAGTGCGTAGTTCAAAACGTTTGCTCGCTCGTGCTGCGCGTTTGTGGTTCCTGGGTCTCACTCTTTGCGTCATGTTTTGATGTCGGAAGCGTACATTGACCGGCAGCTGAAGAAGCGCGTGTGGATTATAATGCGATCGGAGAAGGAACTCCTGGGGACGTTGATGGGGTTCGACGAGTTTATCAGTACGTTTACCTGTCGTTGAGCGGTGGCGAAATTGGCCGCGACTAATGGAACGCTTTGTCGCCTTCGACCGAATCGGGGGGATGTACAGATTTGATTTTGGAGGACGTCATTGAGTTGTACGCGCAGATTGTTGAGTGGAGTTAGTGTCTCTCTGGTTGAGGGGATTGACGTGATTACGGCAGCGATGTAGCGGCGGACGGCACGGTTGTTCAGAACAGAATTCCGTCTATTTTATTGAACGGGACACATATTTCGATGGTAGGTTCTGGGGGGGCGTATTGGCCTGTTTTTTTTTCGTTAATGCTAAGCTTTTTTCGGGCAGATTGTTCCAGAGGGACTGTATGTACGCGTGTGCGACGGCGGCGAGGGCCGGCTGGGGCGAGGGAAGAGAGGTTAACCTGGTTTGCTGGGATTTAGGGGCCCGTTGGAGACGCCGATAGTCAAGCAGTAGGGCGAAGGGAGTGCTATGAGAGGAATAAAGAGAGGAAGTTGATGAGTGCGGGTGTGTTGAGAGAGGGGGTGAGTGCGGGCGTTTGGTGGGCAGGGCGTTTTTTTGAAGTTCTCCGAGTTTGAGGCGCATAGAAAAGCGGGGAGGGGAGAATTTTTGTACGGTTTTTTTTTTTGGTTAGAAATGAACAACAGAATGGCAGTTGTTTGTTCCATGTCCGCGACTACAGTTGGGGATGTGGAATATGGAATATCCCGCGGATGTGCATAGCATTTCGGTGCAGCATCGCCAGAGTCAGAGGGACAAGTTGTACGTGGACGCGGTAAGTTTTGGTGGCTGTCAGGTGCTCGTGCGTGTGTGTATATGAGGTGAGGGTCCTTACTTTGAGAGAGCGCAGATTTAAGATATTGCTGCACATACCGCAGTGCGCCGAGTGCATGACGAAGGAGCAGATACTGCAGCAGGCGTCTAGGAGGGAGGAGAAGGTGTACATGAGTTGCAATGGCTCGTTAGAGAAGTATTTGTTAGATTGTCGGAAGGATTTAGAGACGGTTAGTCGAAAGCTGCCGAACCAGCAGAGGCAGGTGAAGGTGGTGGGCGGCGTGGGGGCGAAGCAGCCGTATCGACATCTGTCTCGCGTGTGTGAAGCGAGGGCGTACGACGCGCAGAAGGCGATGGGACCCGAGAGGACGAAGTTGATAAGAGAGTTGTTGGCGAAGGTGAATTGGATGAAGGAGAGGGGGGGGTGGATAGAGTCGGTGTTGTCGAGTCAGCCGGAGTATTTGAAGGCGTGTGAGGAGTTGATGCAGAGGATAGGGTCGGGTGGGTCTGTGGAGGCGGAGTTGCTGCGTTCTTCTGATTTTATAACTTTTATTCAGAAATATTTGGAGAAGTTGCACCAGGTACAGAGACAGCGTCAACAGATGCAGTCGGTGCAGAGGGGGATGCAGGGGTATTCCCAGACGGTGTTGGGGACGAAGGCGCAGCCGATGCAGCAGTTGCAGATGCCGGCGCAGCAGGGAGCGGTGCAGGGAGCGGTGCAGGGAGTGATGCAGAGGAAGGCTGGAGCGTCGCCGAAGAGGGGCGTGTTGAAGCAGGGGGTGGGGCAGCAGGTGGGGCGTGGTGGGATGAGGGGGGGGTTGAAGCAGCAGGTGATGTTGAGGGAGGCGGCGCAGTACCAGCCGGCGGAGAGGGAGGCGCACCAGCCGACGTACGTGGTGTCGGTGCAGTCGGGTGGTGGTGGGCCGAAGGGGGGGGTGGGTCGTCAGGTGGGAGGTGGGACGCAGACGAGAGAGAGGTTGGAGTGGATTCGAGAGAATCGGGCGTATTTGTCGACGTTGATTTCGACGGAGGACGCGCAGTCGATGGCGTATTTGAACTATTGCGTGCAGGTGGATCCGAGCGCGGCGCTGCACGCTGGACAGGAGGAGATGGTGGAGGTGTTTTACAAGCAGTTGAAGAGTTTGTGCGCGTCGTCGAGACAGGTGGCGCAGGGGGCCCAACAGCCGGGAGTGGGGTACAGCGGGGCGAGCCGGGCGGCGTCGCAGCCGCCGGGGGGTCGCGTGGGCGCGCCGCAGGCGAGCCAGGGGGTGGCGAATCCGACGCACGTGACGATTCGGCCGTTGAAGAAGGGGACGGTGGTTTTGTCTCCGGCGGCGAGTCGAGCGGGGCCGGAGAAGGTGCCGTCGATACAGGTGAGGTTGAAGTCGTCGAGGGTGGAGGCGGAGAAGTCGAGGGCGAGGGAGGAGGTGGTGGAGGAGAGGGGGGGGTCTAGGTCGGTGGGGGCGGAGTTGAGCGCGTATTCGGACGACGAGTTGGTGGTGATGTTTTCGAAGCAGTTGGCGGCGAGGATAAGGGAGGCGCCGCAGGAGTTGGTGCACTTGAACTTGCAGATATTGGCGCTGAATCGGAGTTTTTTGAACGGGATGGCGTCGGCGGATTTTTGGAACGCGGTGTTTCCGTTTGAGAAGCAGTGTCAGCTTTGGTGGGAGCAGTCGAAGAAGAGGTCGAGCAGCAGGAGAGTGTTTGAGGGGGAGGACCAGTTGATTAGCGCGCACGTGTCTGCGTGCAAGCGGGTTTCGATAGCGCAATCGCCTCAGACGGGCGGGTTGGTGGTGGACAGTCCGTTTTCGTCGATTCCGCGCGTGCACGCGGAGTGCATGAACGAGTTTCAGCTGGTGAAGAAGGAGATAGCGAACGCGTGTGGTCAGAGCGCTCGGTTCGCGATACCGACGGGCGTGGGTCAGGGCCGGATAACGATTGAGTGTCGAGAGGAGAATTTGGCGTCGAAGTTGCACCTTTACCTGTGGCAGCCGATTGAAAAGCAGGGGTCGAGTCCGCAGAGGGTGGTGCCGGAGCTCGAGGTGGAGAGCATGGCGTACCCGGCGCTGTTTGAGATATACGTGAAGTACTGTCGTCGGTGCGAGTTGTCTTTGCACCAGCGGGTCAAGTTGGTGTTGGAGTGCTGGAAGAAGTACCTGACGACGGTGCGAGCGCTGCGGGTGGAGTTGGCGGCGCCGAGGTTTTGCGACCTGAGGTGCGACGAGTCGTCTCGCGTGTGTTGTGTGTCTAGTCCTTCGCCGCCGGAGGAGTTGCAGCAGAGGCGCGTGGGGCTGGTTTTTTCGGTGCCGAGTGAGCCGCAGATTCCGCACCTGTTTGTGGTGATTCCGCCGGAGTATCCGCTGTGCGCGATTTCGAGGGCGTCGCTGCTGTGCCGAGACGGCGGGGACGCGAGGAGAGGGGAGCTGCTGCGCAGGATTAGGTCGGAGTCGAATCGGACGTTGTCGAGGCTCCTGGACTGCTGGTTGGGCGTTTGCAGGTCAGGCAGCTGAATCGAGGGTGCGGGTTGTAAGGGTTATTTTTTTTATTTATGGGCGTTTGCTGGAAGCAAGGTCTGTCTGCAGAGGGGGCAGTGTTTTGTGTAGGAGGTGAGGAGTGCGTAGCACTTGATGTGCATGGAGTGGGAGCAGGAGAGGAAGTGTTGGATGGGGCTCCTGGAGGCGAACATGTGTTTGAGGCAGATGGGGCAGTGTCGGTCTAGGATGTTGTCGAAGTGTTTGTGGTTGTAGGAGTTGGCGTCTATGCAGGTGTTGCACTGGTAGCAGTGGAAGCAGCTGGCGGGGCTGCCGACGCGGCAGATGCCGCAGGGGGAGCAGTGGAAGAGTTCCTTGGAGCGGGAGTTGTCGTAGAGGTGACAGATTGGGCAGAAGTAGCGAGAGAAGAGCGTGTGGCAGCGGGTACAACGCGGGGAGGCGGGTTGACGCGCGAAGCAGGCGAGGCAGACGACCTCTTGGACGAGGAATCGGTTGAGGGGGTGGGTTTCCGATTGGTCGTGGCAGAACCGGCAGGGGTAGAGGCGTTGGCAGCAGGGGGCGAGGAGGAGGCAGTTGCGGAGGTAGTGAGAGCAGCGAAAGCGCGGGTCGTGTTTGGGGGAGTCGTGTGGAGGGGGGGCGGGTAGTTTTACTTTGAGAGAGGTGTAGGCGGCGTGTAGGGCGGTCTCGTGTGGGGGGTTGGTGAGGGGTTGCGCGAGGGGGGTTGGAGTGGGCGGGCGCGTGGCGCGGTGTGTACCTCGAGTTCGCTGCGTTGTAGAGGGTCGGAGAGCATGTGCATGAGTTGCTCGGCGGTGGAGGGCAGCATGGCGGAGGGGCGGGGTGGATAGGCCGAGGGTTTTTCGTTGGATGGGGATATGTTTTGGGCGGCACGGGTGATTTTTTTTTTTTTTGCAGAGATATTTGTTGTGGTTCGGCGGCGCGGTGAGAGCGCGGGAGGAAGAGAGATGGGCGAGATTTCGTGCTGCACGTACTGCCGCGCGGACTCGCTGTTGGTGTTGGCGGAGGAGGACAGCGTGGTCTGCGAGAACTGCGGGATGGTGTTGAAGGAGACGAGGTTGAGCGAGGACGTGGAGTTCGCCGAGCAGGGCGGCGGAGGGCAGATGCCGACGGGGCAGTACAGCTCGTTCCTGCGGGCCAGGTCGCGCCGCGGGTTCGACCAGCGCGCCGAGGCGGGCGGGGTGTACGACAGAGCGGAGCAGCAAAAGGTAGGCGGCGGGCCGCGCACCTGCCGGGGGGTGTGTGTGCGTGTGTGTGCGTGCGGGTGGGTGTATGGGTGTGTATGGGTACATGTACTGATTGCTTTGCGTACGAGAAGCGTCGTGTGTGGAGTTTGGTGGAGCGTCATGGGAGCGCGCTGGGGCTGCCCAAGGAGTTGGTTCACCAGGCGAAGTTGGTGGTCTTGCGGTTGACGGACTCGTTTCGAGTGCGGTACTACAATTCCAAGTGGCTGGTGCCCGCGGCCATTTACGGCGTGTCTCGCTTGTGGAAGCACCCGCTGACGCTGATGGACGTGGCGTACGCCTGCGAGGTGAACGCCGTGTTGTTGGCGAGGTGCTACAACAGGCTGACGGACAGGCACCCGGACCTGCTTAGGACCGAGTGCGTGGATCCGGCCTCATTCGTGAGTCGCATTGCCGGCCAATTGATTCAACAGCGCCGCGCGCCGAACTCGTCTCTCGCGAGCGGGGACCCTCTCTACGCGCTTCGCAACCGCGCCGTCTACGACGCCGTGCAGCTCATCTGTCTGGCCAAGGCGCATTGGATCGTCACCGGGCGCAAGCCGAACGCCGTCTCCGGCGCCGCTCTGTGGATCGCCACTCGCGCACACAAAGACCTCCACGCGTACGGATGCCTGGAAAAACTGGCCGAAATTCTCAAAATTTCAGTAAAGACGATTCGCGCGCGCGTTCGCGAACTGATGGACCTTTTGTTGAAGGTGGGCCGCTCGCTGCCCTGGGGCGAGCAGATCACGGCCAAGAGCCTCGACAGGCACTTGGCGCCCATCCTCCAGTACTTGGACGCGAAGGGGCGACAGGCCGGTTGGCCGGGCTTGCCGCGCGACGGTTCGCAGACGGTCGTTGGGACGTCATCGTCCCCGTCCCAGGGTTGGCTGCCGGCGGTGGTTCGGTCGAAGAGGCAGCCCGCGGAGGAGTGTGGCGCGGGAGAGCCGAAGAGGGGGTCTCGTTTTGAGTTTGGGGAGGGCGGTGGGCCTTGCCTGAGAGAGGCGAATCCGCCTTGTTTGCAGGCGTCGATTGAGAGGCTTGAGGGTCGGAGGCGTCGGTTGGTTCGGGCGCGAGTTCGCGTGCGTCGTCTGCTCGAGGAGTCGTCGCGCGACTTGGCGCGTTCCGCCGAGGAGGAGTTGGACGGGGAGGATTTGATTTTGGAGAAGCTCGTGTTGCTGGGCGTTCCGGAATCGCGGATACTCGGCAGCGCCAATCTGAGCGGTCTTTTGGAGTCCGTGGAGTCGCTGGACTCGGCGTGGCTGAACGACGCGGCTCAGGTTCGGAGGTACCTGCGCACCCGCGAGGAGATTTGCGCGCTTTGCGAAATAAATGAAATCGAAAAAATTTAAGTGTGTGTGTGTGTGCGTATGTGTATAGGCTCTCCGTTGTTTATTCGTGCTCTTCTGATATAGGCGATCGCTCGTTGGTCCCGTTTGATTCTTCGATTGGTGAATACTTTTCGTAAGTGCCGTCGCTCGGGGACGGTTCCTTTGGTGATTTTATCTCTTCGCATGGAGACCGCGAGGGAGATCTAGAGCGGACGCTGGAGGTGTCCGGATCGACCATGGATAGGTAGATAGTCACACCTCTCAGCCTCGTCTGGTCCAGTTCCTTGAATGCGCGCTCCAGGTCTTCGCGGTATTTGAATTCGACGATGCCGCGGAGGCGGTCTCCGTGTTGCTTGACATCAGCGAAGCAGACGTCTCCGCAGGAGCGGAAGTGGTCCTTGAGGTCCTTCCAGTTGATGTCGCGCGTGACGCCGTCGACGTACAGGCGGTGCTCGGTGTTTCGCGGAGGACTGAGGAGAAGGGGGTTAGAGGTGGTTTTTTTTTTTTTTTTTTTTTTGCGGGGGGGGGCGAACACAGTTCGGCTGGAAAAGGTTTTCTTTTCTTTTTTTTTTTTTTTTTTTGGAAAAGCGTGCGCGTACCTGAACCTTCTTCCCCGTGAGTCTCGGCTGCTCCTGATGGGGCTGTGGTGTCTGTAGCGGTCGTATCTGCGGTCGTCCCAACGCGACGCGTATCGGTCGTCCCTGCGGTCGTCCCACCTTGAGCTGTAGCGGCTGTCTCGGTAGGACCGGAAGTCGTCTCTGTACCCCCTGCGATCGTACCGATCGTCACGATCGTCGTCTCGATATCGGTCCCTGCTGTAGCGGTCTCGATACCTGTCCTCCCTGGGCCTTGCCTTCTGCACGATGAGCTTGATACCGTCTAGCTTGAATCCGTCGAGTGCCTTCTCCGCGTCGTCCGCGTCTATAGGATCTTGAAATTCCTAACAGGCGTCGTCCCATAAAAACACTCCAGTATTAAAAACAGCGCGTAAAAAAAACACCAAAATCCAAAATCAACGACCCATAGACAGCGCGCCCGCGTGTACGGCAACACAAAAGGAGAGGGAGGGGGGAAAAAAAAAAAAAAAAAAAAAAAAAAAAAAAAAAAAGAGAGAGGCCCTTCGTATGCGCGCAGCGCGGGGGTGCTGCCGTCGGCCACTTCGCTGCTCTTATTTTTTTTTCCTTCTTCTTCTTTTCTCTTGCCAAAAAAAAAAAAAAAACAAAATAAACCTGTCAACCGCGTGCTCCGCGATTGCGCCGCGAACATGCTCCCCTCCCCCCCCCCCGCCGCTTTCCCCATGTCAAGGAAAAAAAAGGCCCATCTCGATTGGCGCCGAGGCGCCTCCAACGCGCGAGTCGCGGCTCTCGAACAACCTCTTGACGTAAACCTGCCCGGACTTTTTTTTCCCAGACGGCGCCAGACCTCTTCCCACCAACCGGCGACGCCGAGTGCCCCCCCTTTCTACTCTTTGTCCTCGCCACATAAAAGGCCACCCATGCAGGGATCCAAACTGTCCAGCCAAGGGAACACGTACGATAAAGGCATAGTTAGATTTCCTGGAAACGTGCACCACGTTTCCGTACTTACTGAATATAGACCTGAGATCGCTCTCTGACACGCGTTCGGAGAGAGGAGAAACCCATAAACGAGGCGGGGATGACATGGCCCGAAAAGTCGTTGCAAAGGGTCTGTGAGTATTTTCTAGTGCGGGAGCGCAAAAAAAGCAAAAATAAAATAAAATAAAATAAAAAAAGAGGGGCGTCCGGGAAAAAAAAAAAAACAGAGTGGAGAGTGCGCGGACAGCGCGGTGCGTGCGTTTACGATTTATTTTTTTTTTTCCCGTTTTTCTTTTTTTTTTTTTCCTCTTTTTTTGTTCGCTCGCGGTCAGGCGAAGTGGTACGAGACGGGGGGCATGTCCTCGACTTGGTTGCCGTCGGGGTCGTCGCCGAGGACCTGGAGGTAGAACCAGCGCTTGTGGGGGTCGAGCGGGCGCCCGCTGACCTGGGACACGAGGTCCTTGAAGTTTTGCTTGAGTCGCTCCCTGGCCTTGGAGACGGCGTAGCTGGCGTAGATCAGCGAGGGGCCGACGGTGATGAAGTTGACGGTGAGTTGCTGCTCCTCCTTGAACCATTCCAGCACGCGCTCCAGGGTCACGTCGCCGACGCGGATCTCGAGGCGGTCCCAGAGGGTGAACGGCTTTCCGCGGAAGTGGAGCAGGGGGGGGGGGAGGGGCTCTGATTGCTGGATGACGGGGAGGGCGAGGTTGAGGAAGCTGTTGCGGAATTGTTCGATTTTTTTTTTTTCGCCCTCCGAGCGCTGGAAGATTTTGTACAGTTCGAGACACGCGAGCCCGGCGACCGCGGCGGTGGTCGTCACGATCGCGACGATGATTTTGCCGGCGATCAGTCGACTCGTCAGACGGTCGGCGGGAGGGATGTCGTAAACGGTCGCGCGGAGGTTGCTGGCCGAGCTGATGAAGTCGATGTGGAAGTTTCGGTCGTCGTCTTTTTCGAACTCCACCACACGGGCGCGCCAAGAGACGCTCGAGGGGGGGGGGAGCAGGCTGCGGATGCGCTCCGCCACTTCTTCCTCGTCCTCGGGCGCGCGTTCGGGCTCGCCGGGGGCGGCAAGCTTCGGAGCGAAGGGGGGGGGCCGCCGCCGATCGAGACCGGTCCCTCGCGCGTTCGCGCATTTCGGCGTAGTTACCGGGTTTCAGCTCGCTCTCGAGCACGCCGAACACGTACGCTTTCAGGAAAGCGGCCGCCACCACGAAGTCCAGGTGCGCTTCGTTGTCGGCGTCGTACTCCAGCGGCCTCGGCGGCCTCTTCGCGCCGCTCCAGAAGTAGACCCCGTTCGCGTCGCAGTGGTCGGGAGGGAAGTTGCGCAGCAGCTGTCTGGGTTGGTGGTTGTAGAGAGATTCGAATAGTCGCCGAGCCCAGTCGACGCACTCGTCGAAACACTTCGGCGGCTCCAATAGCGCCTTCTCTAGCGTCTCCAGCACCGAGAGCCTCAGCGTCGATGGCAGAGTCTCGAGGTAGTTCGACTTGGTGAGGTAGTCGTTAACCGTCCTAGGCTGCTCCACGAAATGGCCCTCGAACACCTGCTCCCTCGCCCACTGCAAGCAATGCTCTATCTTGTTCGGGAACGAGTGCAGCAAACACACCGGCGTCTCCTTCGGCGGCGGATCCCTCGACGACGCGTAGCACTCCGTCAGGTGCGGCACCACCACCTGCACGTTCCCCTTCAGCCCCGACGTCCCCGCGTCCACCAACGGCACTCTGTAGTGCACGCACCTCGCGTCCACGTACAGCCTCGCGTCCACGCTGTCCAACGCGCCGCACACCGCCGTCAACGACCCCCAAAAATCATCCCCATACACGCCCTCCGTCTCCACACACACCTTCGCCGACCTCGCCTCCACCCTCATCCCCGGGTTCATCCTCCTCGCCGCCTGCGCCGCCGTCTCGCTCTTCAGCTTCCCGATGTCCCACTGTCTGTACAGGAACTGCCTGTTCAAGTTCGATATCTCTATCCTGTCCATGTCCGCCACCACCACGCCCCCCCCCTCCCCGCACCCCACTCCCATCATCGCCCAGTTCTTCAGCACCTCGCACCCAATCGCCCCCGATCCCACCAAAAACACCCTCGCTCTCTCCACCCACTCCTGGAACCCCCTCCCCAACACCGCCACCTGTCCATCGTACCTCGTCCCCCCCCCCTCCGCCTCCTCCCGCGTCACCCCCCCCCCCCCCCAAACACTCCAGCGACTCGAAAAACAACCACTGTCTCAGCGGCGCGCACCTCCCCGACACCGCCTTCACCACCTCCTGCGCCAACACCCCCCCAAATATCGCCGCCATCGGCGACAAACACCCCCCCCCCCGCTCTCGCCAAGCTCGCCACCACCTCCTCGTCCACCCCCTCTATCCCCACCTGCCTCGCCACCACCCTCGCCGCCTCCACCACCCGCCTCGCCGCCTCCTCGCACCAACCCCTCACCCCCCCCCCCACCTCCATCCTCGCCCTCGTGTACAAATAATACTCCCGCACTCGCCCCAACTTCGAATAATCCGCCAACATGCACTCCTCCTCCCTCGGCGCCCTCTCCATGTACTCGCTCAACGGGCTAAACCTCAGCCTCCTCCTCGCCTTCCTCTCTCTGTACCTCCCCCCCCTCACGTACTCCCCCC
This sequence comes from Schistocerca gregaria, assembly GCF_023897955.1. Taxonomy (NCBI): domain Eukaryota; kingdom Metazoa; phylum Arthropoda; class Insecta; order Orthoptera; family Acrididae; genus Schistocerca; species Schistocerca gregaria. The sequence goes on along the minus strand of NW_026061838.1, from coordinate 131,821 downwards.
CCACCTCCCCCACCCCCACCAACTCAAACTCGTAACTCCCCCTCACCCTCACCTCGTACTCCCTCCCGTTCACTCCCTCCAGCCCCTCCACCCCCTCTATCTCCACCACGTCCCATCCTCCAACTCGTGCCTCGCCTCCGCCACCGTCACCAACCCCCCCCTCACCATCTCTATCGCCCCCTCCCTCACCGCCTCCCCGTTCCAGTCCCTCACCTCGAACTCCTCCCCCAAGTCCACAAACGCGTATCCAAACAACCCCGGCACCCCCCCCACCACCAACCCCACCCCCCCCCCTCCTGCACGCCTCGCTCAACCTCACCAACTCCCCCCTCCCCACCTCCTCCGTCACCACCACCACCTTCTCCCCCCCCGTCAGCTCTCTCTCCACTCGAAAAAAAAAAAAAAAAAAAAAAAACACGCCCAAACCCCACGTACGTCATACCGCCCTATCACCCCCTCCTCCAACGACCCCACCTCCTCTATCGCCACCCTCTCGTTCATCTCCGCCAACCTCTTCATCGACCCCCCCCACCCCCTCTCTCCCACTTCCTCCTCCCCGCACAAAAACTTGCAACCCCCCGTCAGCTCTCTCTCTCTCCCCCACACACACACACCCACCCACGCACCTGCGACGACAAATCCCCCACCCTCACCTCCCTCCCCCCGTGTATCCCCAACTCACCCACGTTCATCAACACCAAATTCTTGGCTTTTTTTTTTCGTTAGTCCTCCTCTCTCTCCCCCCCCTTTTTTTTTCCCCCCCCTCTCTTTCGTACCCACTTCCACTCCCAACCCCCCCAACCCCACCATCAACACCCTCGCCCTCCCCAAACTCCTCAACGCGTCCTTCCCTATCGCCCCAATCAACCTGGAGAACTCGCTCTCGTAATCTATCTTACACTCCTTCACCCCTCGTTAGACCCCACTCCCCCCCCTCGCAAACCACACCCCCCCCCCCGCGTACCTCCGACATGTCTCCGTTGCACTCCTCAATCTTGTTTCTCTTATTCGGCGATCGCTCTGTAACAGGGCCTATGGCGCGCTTGCTTCTCCCGCTGTTCATCCAGAGAAAATGGACACTTTTTTTTTTTTCAATTCTTTTATTTTTTTACTCAACCCCCACAAACGGCACCACCTCCTCCAAAAACTCCCCCCTCCTCTCGTAGTGCAAGTAGTGCGTCCCCCCCTCCACCGTCCTCACCTCGCTCCTCGGAAACAACCTCCTAATCACCTCCCCGTGCTCGGGCATCTTGATGTACTCCGACCTCCCCCCCCTCACGAACAACGTCGGCTTTGTGTACGGCCTCTCTATCACCGCGCTGTCCACCCACCGCTCTATCGTCGCCTCCAGCACCTCCAAGTTCATCCTCCACCTGTACCCGCCATTCCTCACCAAATTCTGCAGCAAAAACCCCCTCAACAGCGCATCCTTCCCCCTCAACCTGTCAACTCCCTCTCAAACCCGCAAAAAAAAAACACACACACACGCCCCACTCACCACGTACGTCTATGTACCGCTTGCACACCTCGTCCGCCTCTCTCAGCGACCCAACCCTCTTCACGTCTATCCTCTTCAACTTCCTCATTATGTCCAACTGCAACTCCACGCTCCTAGCCCCTCCGTTCACCGGAGAAATGTCCACCACCACCAACTTCTCCACCAACTCCGGGTACCTCGATGCGAACAGCATCGCCGTCTTTCCACCCTTCGCAACACGACCCACGTCAACTCCCCGCTCCGCCCCCAACTCAACACTCCCCCCAACTCCGCGTACCATGCTGTGACCCATCAACACGAAACTCCCCAGCTTCTCCCTCTCGGCGTACTTCAGCACGTCCAGCGCCATCAACGGATAGTCCATTCTCTCCGTGTGCGGACTCCTCCCGTGGTTGCGCATGTCGAGCAGGTGCACGTCCACTTCGCACTTCGCCTCTCCAACCTTAGCCTAACACGCCAAAAAACGTAAAAAAATAAACACAACTCTAACACACACACCCTCTGCGCAATGCTCTTCCCCACCTCCCTCCAATTGCTAATCGACCCAAACAACCCGTGCAGCACCACCATCGACCTCCCGCTATTCCTCCTCAACACCTCCGCGTGCAGGTCCACCGCCCCCGCCAACGTGCAAAAGGACCTGTCAGATAACGCGCGACCAACTCTGAACCACATTGCGATACAAAAAAAAAAGCTCGATTTTTAATTTTTATTTTGACGCCGATGCGATGGCCGATGTGCCCCCCGATCCCGGAAATCCGACCGCCACTTTGAAAGAATCATATATGAACCACTGGAACGACGTGAGCGTTCCAATCATGAAAAACCTCATGCCCAACCCCTCCATATGCCAACCGGACCGAGCTCTCTAACTATGGACATAAGTCCCGGACTCGTCTCGTATTGGTTGAGCTTCGATATGACAGAATCGGCAGGATGCGACACCACCGCGCAGAAGATCCCCGCAATGTACCCCGCCAACGCAGTGACGCCCAACTGCTCTACCTTCGTGCAGTCGCCTCTAGGCTTGGGAACGACGTACTTGTACAACGCGTCCACCGACCTCTCGAACGCCCAAAACTTCATCATCGTGTAGGGAACCTGTCTGCCCCACAACGGCGTGAGCCCCTTGTACAGGCCGTTAATGCCCTCGTTCGCCACAATCCTGGCATCCCCTCACGCAAGGTCCTGGGAAAGGCGCGTGGAATCTTGTTGGGGTCAGACGTCTGAATGCGAACCTTGACAGCCTCCCAAGGACACAACGCTATATCCGCAAACACCTCAGCCGACGCGGATGCCATCAGCCACAACGCATCCTTGTACTTGATGGAATTCTCCTTTCCAGCCGCCTCCGAATAAGTGTGCTTGAAAACCTCGTACAAACTTTTCTGTATAAGCCATTTCGCAGATCAAAAAAAAAAAAATAAAAAGCCGTACCCAAATTTGAATGCACCCTGCAATGAATAACCTATGAACGTAGGCCCCCCAACCCAGGTACAACCCCCGAATCCCATCTTGCGTCACCACGCTCTTGAAAGAGGTCGCGTGCCCCACCTAGACCAACCAAAGTCAGTAAGCGTGCCCCGCATCGACGTCAACCTCGCACCGCCAAATCGACGTACTTGTTTGCGGCATTTGAGCAAGTCCAACGGCGTCACCGCCGTGTGGGTGATCCCACACGACAGCACGCCTCCGAACATGCAATACGCGTAGTACTTCAGCGTGTACAACTCAATTTTGGAAGAATCCATCCCACCTAACGCAGCTGCTGTTAGTACGCAGGCAAGAAACGCGGCATCGCGGACGCGAGGGGAACGGCCTGTAGCCAGAGAGCCGTTGCATACCGAGATTGTGTTAAAACAAGAATGCCTATTTTTTTTTAATCAGCGATCTTTGTACCGAAGAATTTTTAAAGGCCCCCTGAGCTCTTTCGGCGCTACCGGGGCCGCTTTCTCGGAGCGCGGACGAACGGGCGGCAAGTCGAGGGTTTGCCAAGTCGCCGCAGACCAAAAGAACTCAGAAAAAGCGCGCGTGACGGCTCGAAAAGGCGCGCCAAATGTCTTTGTGTTAACTTGCTCGGTACAACTGTTTTTGCATCATTTGACGTCTACGCGTTTTTGTTTTCGTTCTATTTTTGCTCAGTTTTGTTCAAGCTGTTGTTCGGCAAAATCAGGCGAGCCGAGCAACGCCAGGGGGGAGCAGGCGGCGGGGCGCCTCATCAAGGCGCCGAGTCAGGGAGTCGTGAAAGCTCGCACCGCGCAACTGAGAATGGCGAACTGTTGACGAGCGAGCTTTTGGAACCGTTTGACGTGATGTCTAGAGACCTGAACGACGTGAAGCAGTTCATCATTGACTCGTTTGGCGCAATTTCCCCGAGAGCGCATCAGTGGAAGACCATCTTCGAGATAATCAAAGAGTTGAGAAACTGGAAAAACGGAACGTGTTCCAACTTTTTGATTCAACATGCATTCGGAAGCGGGAAATCATTGACCATCAGCGCTTTGATTTATCAGTTGTACTGTCTACGCATGCCTGGATGCAGGGATCCATATTACGACCTTATAGTGGTGTTGAGCGATCGAATTTTGCTCGAAGACCAGCTCGCCGACGCGATCACTTCGTTCCTGTCGCCTCATAAAATATTCGACTGCGTACGTTCCAAGTCGAGCTCTGATTTGAGCAAGCTGCTCGTTGGACTCAAATTCAGGATCGTGATCACGACGATTCAGAAGTTCTTGGGTCTCTCAGACCAGATTCAAGTGTATAGAGCAGTCGCGATCATAGTCGATGAGGCGCATCGCAGCCACGGAAAGAGTTTGACCAGGAAATTGCATCGGTTTTTGACGGGTGAGAGTCGTCAGAGTCGTCGAATCACCTACTTTTCGTTCACTTGCACGCCGAATGCGAATTCGCTGGAGATGTTTGGGGTTCGGAGGGACGACACGATCGCGCCGTTCTACACGTACAGCATGAAAGAAGCAGTAGAAGACCGAGTGATCCTGGACGTCTTGGGGGACTACACGACGGTGACGGCAGTCGCGTCCGTTTCAGTGAGGGCAGAGGCGCGAGAGAAGATCGTCGAGCGTGGATTTGAGGCGACGAGGGCGCTTTTTGAGGAGACGAGTTCGGCTCGGTGCGGAATGGAACAGAAGGCCAAGTTTGTGGTTTCTCATCTAGTTCGAAAGTTGCAGAAGGCGGGCAACGGGTTCTGCGCGAAGGCAATGCTTGTGGTGCCGAACAGGCCGACGATATTGGAATACAAGTTGTTGATAGAGAAGGAGATAGAGCTGTTGCCGGCCGGCCAGAGATTTGCGGTGGTTGCTTGCTTTGCACCTTTTTTCGCGTCAGAACGTTGCGAGGCGGGGAGCGACGCACGTCCGACGAGCGAGAGAGACGAGCGAGTTAACGGAGTGTATCACAAAGATGCGCTGGGGGCATTCAAAGATCCAGGCAGTATGGTCAAGTTGGTCGTGGTGGCTGACAAGCTGAGGACCGGATTTGACGAGCCCATGTTGTCGATCATGTACATAGATCGGAAGTTGTCCGGAGAGGGTGCGGTTCAGACCATTGGGCGTCTATCCAGAATAGCATCCGGGAAGACGCAAGTGTGCGTAGTCGACTTTGTGAATTCGAGAAGCGAGATCGTAGAGGCGTTTCGAGGGTACTGGGGAACGACGACCTTGTCGGCTCTGAGGAGGCCTCCGGTCGAGAAGGCCGAATTGGACAGTTTGGCGTCCTATTTGAACTCGGTTGGCGTCGCGCGCTCGGAGGGGTCCGAGGGTTTGGAGAAGCGCGTAGGGAGGTCCCATTTGGAGGCGTGCTTGTTGAGGTACTGCGAGTTATGTGACCGCTTGCAGACGGAGAGCGGAGAGCTGTCCTACAGGCGCGCGATGGCCGCGTTGAAGCAACTGGAGTGCAAGAGGGCGAGTCGAGCGATGGGCGAGCTGATAGAATGTGTGAATGTGTCGGTGTTGGGCTTGAGAGTGAACGGTAGCGGAAAGCTGTGCATAGGGGAAGGGACGCACGAGGTGAAATGGAAGAATGGATGGAGGACGTGCGGCGACGAATGGGAAAAGAAGATGACCATTCAGGAAGTGGTGGAAGAAGCGATGCGTCGATACACAAGGAGATTAAACAAAAAGGGAGAATGGTGTTCTACGGAGATGTCTGAGGAAGGATTTCAATTCGCGAAGTCAATTTGGATGCCGAGAATGGACGAAGCAAAGCACGCCGAAAAAAGTGATACGAAAAGATGCAAAGATTGGAAATGGACGTCCGTATGTGGGCAGCATCGTTCGGACTTGTCCTGTTTTGAGTATTTAAAGCAATATGATCCCTCATTGCCTGCCGAGACACTGATCATTCCCACACCTCGTAGGAACGATTCGGACGGGCTTCAAGGTTCCGTGAACTACAGGGAGGTATTTTTGAAGTGGATAACAATTTTTGGTCGCGAGAATTCGGTTCGCTTAGTTTTTTTTGAAAGAGGCTGTGATGGGGCAAAAAAAAATTGCAGGATGACATTTGAAATGGCTAGAGAGCAGATTCATATTGCCACGTGTGCTTTTTCAAGGTCGACCGAAGAGGCCGTTCAAAACATTTCGTATATCTCTACGATTTATGGCAGGAAGAAGTTAGAACAACTTTCTCAGCAGCGATTGTCAAAATTTTCGCCTCTATCGTCTCGTCGTTTGACGTTTCTCCCTACTGTTCCGTCGGTTTTACCAGACAAGTGAATTTTTTTTTTTTGGCGTTTTTGTTCCCGGTTCAAAGACCAGCGTTTTTCTCTATTCTTTGCAATGCAGCCGTCATCTCCGAGCGACCAATGTTTGCTGTATCTCGACCCGAAGTCGAGTGCGCGTACGTCTTTATGATAAGGTCATTACTGTACTGAAAAGTTTGCTGAGACGTCGAAGTGGCACCTTTTATTTTCAAAAACAAGCCCAAGATTGGTCCTTTCGCCAAGACAAACGGTACGCGGCTATTTTGTTGTCTCCTCTTTTTTAAGTCGCGCGGTACTCACGCGGTTGGAAGTTCTGGAGCGCGCCAGACGGTTCTTACCGAAGCTCAAAAGGGCCAACGAGAAGCTTGGCGAAAAGTGCGATGCGGTGGTCATTGAGTCTGGCTTTAAGGAGGATTTGACTGAGTCGACGAAGGAGTCGCCTCTGTGCGCTCGTACTGAGGATTGCATTCAAGAACCCTTTATTGAAATGGTACGCCCCGATTTGCCCTTTTTTCTAGTATTTTTTTTTTGACCGTTCGTCAAAAGGAGGTCTTGGTCGTGCCTCTTCTCGATGATGATTCGGAAGAGAGGGACATTTCTATTTCGTCTCTGCCGAAAAAAAAGAAGAAAATGGCCAAGATCGAGGAAGTTCTTGCGCCGTCAGAGAATCTCTGATTTTTCGGCTGGTTTCAGGCCACCAATTCGTTCAGCACTTTCCTTCGGAGCGCGCTATCCGCAAACATAGCCTTGATCAGCTTGACAACTTCTTCTCGCGTGAAATCGAATTGGCCGTATTTTCCGATTTCAACGATGCCCATCGAGAACATCTTCATGAGGCTCGTCAACTTACCCCAGTATCGGATGTGCCTTCTAAGAGCGGTCTGAGCCTCTTCTTCACGTTCTCCGAACAACTGCGAACTCGCGGCTATGAATGGGCCAAAAAGCTGGGAAATTCTGTCGGACTCCTCCTTGCTGATATCGCAGAGCAATTGCACTGACGTAACCGCGTATTCCGCAACTTGATCAATCAAACGCCCCATCGCGGCGTGAAAACAATCGCGGGGTAGCAGAGACGTCCAAAGTGAGCCAATCGCCACGAGTCTGCTGGTGATGGACCGAATGGTTTCTTGACATTTCAGGAATTTGGCCGTTTCGTGCGTCTTTCTCAACCGGTTCATGTCGTTGAGTTTGAGTATTATCTGCTGTTGCGCGCGGTCTATCGCCTGGGTGTAGTGACGGTTGCCGATTTTCTCGAAGTCTTGGATGTGGTCCGCTAGCGTAAAGAGGGGGCAAGAAAGCTGTTTGAACTGCGGCTGATATCGAATTGTCATCAATGACAGATGATGTATTATGTAGCGACAGTCATTGTAGAGTGCCATACTGAAATATAAGAACTGAGCGGATGGGTTTTCTTTTTTGTTTGAGGGAGTTGGTGCGAAGCACAGCGCTCTGAAAAGGTCAAACAAGTTTCGGACGGTGTTCATCAATATCGATGCGTCGCCTTTTGGAGTTGATCGAAAAAACGCTTCAAGAATCTTGTAAATCAAATCAATCGATTCGACTACCATTTTCCGACATTTGCATTTTGGGAATGACACCAAAAACGCATCGTTTTTATCGTCTTCATTTACCCATTGCATTTCTGAATTGTCCCCCATAAGAATTCTGGACCGAAATTGACGAAATATTTCTATTTTGTACCATTTCTGGTCTATCATGTCCTTTGCCACTCTCTTGATTTCATCTATTCTCCACTCGTCCCCAACGCATCCTTCCACACCGGCTGGCACGTATCCCAATTCCCTCAGCTTAGACTCATACCTGATCACCGCCTCCCATACCTCTCTACCCCCGTACATCATTTTCAGGCTATCTCGGTCCCACCCCTTCACGCACGCCCTTTCTAGGCTTCTCCGAACCACCTGGCCATTGACATGGGGCAAGATGCGTCTACCAAACTCCAAACGGACTTCGTCACCGCCGATTTCCATCTTCCCAAAAATGTACTCGTTCAAAAATGTAAACACTTCTATGATGCTCTCAAGATATCTAGACACTTCCAACGACGGACCCGATTCCACCACCAACGACACCCTGTCGCCTTCCTCAGCCCTCCGTACCTCCACCCCGCTCTCCTCCTCACGCAAAAAATAATCAGAAAAAAACGACTTTGCATCGTCCACAAAAACAGGTAACTGATCTACCAAAATGCCTAATCTGTGCATATTCGACATAACCAAAGGCAAACTCCTGTTCCGCACCTCCATATCGTCACTCAAGTCCGCGGAACTATCAGTTTGGACGAAAAAACACCCTTCTAAATCGCGCTTGATTCCAAACGCGCCGCGAAATAATTGTACCAATAGCTGAACCAACGATTCTCTTTTTTCCTTCACCTCTTCCCGAATAGACGAAAGTATAATCGGCTCTTCTCCGAATTGCAGCTCAAGATCCGCAAGCAGACCCTCCAGGCACTCAAGTTCTCTTCTAGCCCTAAGATAGTCGCACCCGTGTAACAACTGAGAAACCGCCTCAAGAGAATGCCTCACCCTCTCGAGCATCAACAACGCATCACTGATCTTCCCCCTCAATTCCTCTCTAGCCACCAATTCTCGATGCTCCCCTCTGCATAAAACCAACGAAGAAAAGCGTAAATTCTATAAAAAAATGTCACTTCTTGGATAAAAAAAAAAAAAAAAAAACATACACTTGCATCAGCCTTCGCACAAACATCCTGAAACTTTGCCTGAATAGAACCAACCAACCCGCCTATTTCGCTGGCAAAGTTCAGCGTATCCAGAAAAAGAGCGTGGTCACTCTGTATAGCATCAAATATCTCTCTCTTGAGTCCAGAAAAATGCTCATTCAAGTAGTCTAAACAAGCCTCAATGTGGCTAAAATCAGAAAGCCGAGGTAAGGCAAACTCTTCCTCTAGCGAAGACATAAGGATGCACTCTGTCTCTCGTGTTCGAGGAAAAAAAAATAACACAAGCGCTGTAAAAATAAAAAAATTTCTAGGTTTTTGTAAACGTCTGCCAAGACACAAAATTGCCATTTGAAAATTTTTTTACTTGATGCCATCGAACTCAATATCTTGAATCAAATACTGTGATTTGGATCTCGCAGGGGACTTTAGGCTCCATTTGGAGTTAGGCAGTAATTTCAACAAGTGCTTGGCAGGACCTCGAGCACCTTTTCTACGAATGATAAGCGCCTTTCCTTTCCTACTAGAAGGCCAGCACTTCAAATGACCATTCGCTGTAACCTTGAAGCGTTTCTTAGCAGCGCTTTTGGTTTTGAGCTTTTTTGGAACATTCTTATGACCGCGAGTCTGGAGCTTAAGCTAAGAAAAAATTAATTTTTTTTTTACAAACAGTAAATTTCGAGATTGTCGTACCAAATCGAAGACGGTAAGTTTCTCAAAATGCCGATCTCCAAATGCCGGAGGAAAGCTCTTGACCCCGCAAGCAGTCCTAAGCGCAACATTAAATTTTTGAAGAAGTGAATACATGCTTAAAAAAAGTGATCAGCAATTCGAAAAAAAAACAACTTTATGCCTGCATACTTTTCGACTACACTGCGTCCCGTAACAAGATCCAAATTCTATCAACAGATTGATGTCAGCGCATCCAAGAAACGAGGACTAAAAAAAAAATAGCATTGTAAGGCGAAATCTGTGGGCAAGTTTGTCAAAAATAGTTTTGGCTATCATAAATCCAAAAATGAACTTTTTTCTAAAAACCGCATATAAACTGACCAAGCCAGGCGCAAAGTCCATATGTGGGTCCCTAGATCATATTGTAAAGAACTATCCAACGGCAAGGTAAGTCTCATCGATCCCATATTACATGCGTCCTTCCTCCATTTACTCTTTTTTTCTAGCAAGCTTTCAAAGGACCTTGAATTGGTTCAGGAAGTGCTGTTTCCTGGACCATTAACCGCTCCAAGTGTTTACAAACCGAAAAAACAAACGATATCAAAGTCTATCACTCAAGAAGAAATGCAGGAAGCGAATATGATTATAGAAAAACTTCTGTCTCGATAAAAAGCGCATCTTATTGTCAACGGACTTAGAAAAGACGCCAGAGCATCCAAGACAACCGCTGAGCTTCACAGTAGAATGCTGCAAAAACGGCATCAAAAATTTTTTTTTGCAAAATGTGTCAAAAAACAATCCTGACAAAGATTTAAGCCAAATTGTACCCCAAATAAATCGCGCAACCTTTTTTGAATTCGGTCATGCTCGCAGGGTTAAAATTTATTCTCTAAAATTGCTAAAAAGGATACACGCTGGAATATGGAGGGCACACATTATCAAATCCATGGCTCATCGGGCGAAAAACGTCGCGTTTCAGATCTGAAGTGGATCCAAGACAATTTCGAAAATCTGTACGACTTTAAATTTCAAAAAATATAACTAAAAAGATTTGACCCCTAAAGCCGCACGTATCTTAAGATATCAACGTTACGTGATCAACAAGACAGACTCGGCTACGTCGAATCCTCCTATCCTACGTTTCTCGCCCCCTTGTTCCAAGCCTATGCTAGATGCTTTCAAGCACTGCTTCCTGCTTGGATGTCGCGCACCCACATCATCAGGTGGTCGCGCGCTCGCATCTGTCACTGCGATTCATCATCCGGCAGACGCAGACAAAGGTCACCAAAGCTGTCAAACTTCAAGCGACCATCATCTTTTTGACAATACTGAAAATGTAGAACTGTTGAAAAACGAACGAGCACCTCCACCGGACGACCTGAGCATTCCTCTGCAGCGACCATCGCCTTACGTTTCTCCTCGGTACGAGCCAGCTCCAATGTGTTCGCCGGTCAGCCAGCCCCTCACGCCCATCTCCTTCGACCATCTACCCAATACACACAACAAGAATCAATATACGAACGCAGACCGGTGCTCTTCCGTAGACTCACGGACCCAGACACCAATGTTCGCAGAAACGAAGCCAACCTCAGCTCCTCCTCCTGCAAACAGATCAAATCCTCACGACGCCGGCTCTGACCGCTCCTACCAGCCAGACCCGTCCTTGGACGAGATGTCGATTCACGCCCAAAAAAGTACCTTTTCGGATCCGAGCGAAGCGTCAATTCTGTCAATTCCGTCGGCTCCACTGACTCGTCGGCGAAAGGACGCCCTTTCGAAGCCGTACCCCACAGACGTCATCAGACGTCGCCTGATGTCGCTAGAGGAGCTGGACTCGCCAGCGGCAGTGCCCACAACTTTTTTTTGTATAGTAAAAAAGCACCCGCGTCAGGAGCTCCGTGACACGGAGCTTGGCGCAAGTCGCGAGCGAACGGACGGACGCATCACCGGAACGAGCTGGTCCCGGCTGGAGGAGCGACTCAATGCCGGGAACAGACCGAAAGAGGTGCCTAGAGCGCCTGCAGTTATGTTGTCCGTTGACCAAGTCAAAAAGCTGATCTTTCCGACCATCCAAACGCTGATTGAGTCTAGGATCATCTACCACCATGATATTTTGTACGACGAAGAAGGGTTCCTGGAAGACGTCACCGTATCTCCAAACATGGAGCTGATCGGAGTGAAAAAGACGTTTCTGTCCATCGACGATCTGATCTTGAACACGACAAGAAACACCATGCAATTTCGAGAGGCGCACGTCTCAAACGGTTCTATGGGCATCGTGAACCTCAGCAAGAAGGCAAGTAACGGCCCCGTCCTGACGTTCCACCCACAGCGGAGGCCCCTGTGGACGACTCTGCAAGCATACTACCATTTGAAATTGAGTCCTGTCTTCCTGAGGAGGTGTATCGCGGCGGCCGCGTTCGCAAATTCAAAAAAAAAAGCGCAAGGCAGCTCTTCTGACTCGAAAGACGCACCGACTTCCCCCACACAGACGGCCTCTCAGGCGGTGGATGCGCGACAGCGCATGGGAGACTGGGCGCCGACACCGTCGGGCCAGGAGGAGCCGTCCAGGAAAAAGAAAAGGGTCAACAAGTACATGTCGAGTCTGAAAGTCCTCCCGATGGTGGGACCGAGGTCGAAACAAAGAAGCAAAGGCTGACGCGAGGGAAGAGGGGAAAAAAAATCGCGGAGGCAAACGCGCGGTCGGAGTCGAAGAGAAAATATGACAAAACGATAAAGCGCAAACCTGTCAAATTTGTGTAAAATAGGTTATTTTGAAACGATCACCTGTCACGCTCAGACGTGAATTGTCTCTCTGCATCTTGAAAAGTGCAGATTGGGAGGGCTCCGAACGAGTGGGGGGGGGGGTTGGGGTTGTCATGCGCTGGAAGGAGCTCGCACTTGTCGCAGATCGTCGATTGTCTGCGTACATCGTGTACGGTGAGACTGGCGCTGGCCCTTGAGGTGCTTGTGGCGCGCCCGCTAGACTTTTTCTATTTTCCACTTTTGGTGGCTGAGTGCGCAGAAGCAGGCGGCGAGTGAGATGAATATGAGCAGCTTGATGTTGAATGGCAGGAATTTGTTGGATCTGCTCGAGCAACGCAGGTTTTGTTCGAATATTTTTTTGTCGTTGTTATCGAGTTGTGTTTTTCGCGTGTACAACTCTACGCGACAGTTGTTCGAGGTGAGGGATTGGGACTGGACGACCCAAGAGAAGGCGTATTCTTGGCCGTGCGCGCTGACAGGGTGAGTGACTAGGAGCTGGTCTCCGCAGTAGAGGCTGCCGAAGAGTTGGGCATCTTCAATGGCGGTTCCTTCTGAGAAGAGTTTGAACCGAAGAGAGGAGACTTGGAGAGTGTTTTTGGCGTCGAAGTAGTGCACCAGCGAGGATCGGACGTCGATACGGCCGTCAATATGAAGGTCGAGGAGGAACGGCTTGTTGTTTGAGGTGAGGGCTCTGGGCTCTAGTTCGGTTTTGAGGAGGAGTTCCAGTTTGAAGTCTCCGGTGGGCAATTCGGGACGAATGGGCAGATGGACACGGAACTGGTCTTGGGAGTAGGTGGCGGCATCTTGGATGTATTTGTCCATGTTGGCGTCGCTGGTCGACTTCAAGAGTCTCCACAGGACTTGGGTGGTCGAGTGCTGGTTGGGAGACGGGTGAACGTAGAGTCCGGTGAGTGAGTCGAAGAGTTTGAAGGAGAGCTGCAGGACGTCTCCGAAATTGAGGCGAGAGGCGTTTGGCTCGACGCGCAGATCGCGAACCTCGACAGTTGCGTCGAAGGTGATAGAGAAGTGGTCCGGGGTGTGGAAGAAGGTATTGGTGGTGTGATTGTACAGTTTCAGGTAGATGCCTGGGGCGTCTAGGGGCTGATAGTAGAATTTGGCGGAGAGCGGCGAGAGCATGTCCAAGTTGGGGCTCGAGTCGAGCTGGAACCGATATCGGAGGGTGCGGCCGTCATCGACGAAGGGAACGCCGGGGACGGAGAGGACCCGTTGGTGATGGTTGTAGAAGTTGAGGAAGAAGTTGTACGAGTTAGATACGTCTTTCGAGTGGAAGTCTCTGAAGGAATAGGGTTGAGGTGTGGAAAGATCGAACGTCGACGCAGGGGTAATGGTGATGACGAGGGACTGGTTGAGGTGGTAAACGAAGTTAGGGGTTGCTGGCTCGATATGGAGGTGAGACGCGACGGCGATAGGAGAAAACGTGTAACATATTCGGTGCTCATTGTGTAGTCCTATGGCGTGATCTACGAGTTGGAACAGGAAGCAGAGCGGTCCAGGGACGATGTCGTATCGGTTCAGGGTGTAAGAGAAAGACAGGGGTTCCGAGTTCGAGTGGCAGTCTTTAGATTCTTCGTAGATCAGGACATTAGACGAGTCCAGGAGCTTGAGGGAGGCGTTGTAGGACCCGCTGAGGATGTCTTCTTGAGATTCTGAGTAGTTGCGGACGTGGAGGTCAAACAAAAATGCAGTTTCCAGGTTGACCGTTTCGCCGGGATACATGGATAATCCCGCGAGTTGGGCATGTGGTTCCACTGTGAGCGAGTATCCCACAAGCAGTTCATCGACGTGGTAAATGAAGACGTCGTGTTCCAGGAGTGGAAGTTTGGAGGAGTAGGAGAATCGCATGGATCCAAATATATTGTGCGTGTCGATGGGTTCTGGGAGTGCGTATTCGTCTTCGTCCAAAAAGAGTATCTTCGGTTCGAATGCGAATCCCGCCGTGTGGACGACGAGTTCCACGCTCATGGACGAGTGGCTGAAGTTTCCGAACTTGAAGGCGATTCTTGGCGCGACGGGCTGTCCCTGAACAACTTCCTTGGTATCCTGGACGTCCTGAAGGTACCGGGTATGCACTGTGAGGCACTCCGAGAAGTACGGGGTGAGCGGGAGTATACGGTCGAGGTGGTAAGCGAGTTCCAGATCGAGGGAGTCGAGGCGCAGAACGCGATGATCGAGGACATTTGTCATGCCTTTTTGAAAGGCTGCGACCGTGTTGGTGAACTGCGCAAGTTTGTGTAGCGAGGAAATGGCGACTGACAGAGTGGCGCGCCAGTTGGAGTCGTCGAAGTCTATTTTTCCCAGTTCGGAATAGATGTGCTGAGCCCATAGCTCTGGCTCGGGAAGTTGGAACTCAACGCTGAGAGCCACGGAGATGGCGTGGGCGCAGTTTCCCAGTTGGGAGGTGCCGTCGGAGGGCTCAAAGTGAAAGTATTTCGCGGTCTTGGTCGACTTCACGGACGCCTGGAGTGCCTTTCTAATCTCCGGAAAAAGAGGAGCGAGTTTTTGGCTGTCTCGGAGACCGAGCGCAGATATCACATCGAGGGCTTGCGCTGTTGCCTCGATGGTAGCCGGACCGCCTGGCACGTGCGCAAACAGGTTTTTCGAGGGGTCGTAGAACTCATAGACGTATTCCTCTATGCTCTCTTTGGAAAGAGGCACGCCCAAATAGAGGCACGACAGGACCAGCTCTCTGAGAGGCGGCGGAAAGGTGAGAGGAGCGGTGAAAAAACGAAAAGCGCGAAAATGTGTCGCACGTACCGAACAGACTCAATCGCTTGCAGCTTCTCTTTGAAGCTGGGCTTGGTGTCCATCAAGTCCAGCAAGTATTCGGCGGCGCTGGTTGTGTTGATCTTGAATCGCACCTTTCCTTAGTTTCATGGGAGAACGAAGACGAGAAAAAAAAAAAAAGCGTACACTTTTTTGAATGCCATACAGATGAGACAGATAGATGGCATGATATGTCGCGCGCAAATTGGAGCTCTCCGAGCGTCTAGAGGAGAAGGATCCGATGCGATTCTGGAGTCTCGGCAGCTCTTTCAGCAAGCTCAGGCGGTTCTCGATAAGGTCGTTTCTGAGTGCGACGCTCTCCTGTATTGAAGGTGTGTGACAGGTGATCAGTGACAGCTAGGTGCGGAAGAAGGGTACTCCGAGTTGAGGACCGGAGAGGTTTGCTTCCTAAAAACAGGCGCCCCGAGGACGGAGGAGGCCAGTTTTTCAAACGCATTCGGGGTGGTGGTGCTTACCGCAGACAGCTCAGAGGAGGCGATAAGGAGCAGTAGAATAACTGCAACAGCGCACGGCCATTGCATGGTTGCTGAGTATGCTGTTGAGTGAGGGGGGGTTTTGAACGGGATCTGCGGTGTCGCGAGAGGGCGTGGTTTAGAATACAGATTGGTTTGTAGAGGTTGGTTCGTTTGTCAAAAAAAAAAAAAAAAAAAAAGTGGCATCAAGTTTAACGGGTCCGCGTACCCCACCGTGCATAATTGAACAGAGGTTACAAGATAGACAGGTACAGATGACACATGGAATGGGTGCCGGTGGACACGGGCCGTGGGCGTGCTTTGTACTATGGATGAGGAGCTGCTAAAGCTTTTTTTTTTTGAGTCGCCAGATGGTTGTGAGCTACTTGGAGGAATATCTGAATTTCTGTCACGAGCTGCTTAAGCGATGGGGGGTTTTCGTGGAGCCGGCATGGATCGTGGTTTTTTGTTGCATAGCGCTGTTTGTTTCTTTGCTGGGTACGACTTTTTTTTTGCTACGACTTTTTTTTGCGCTTGTGCATCGCCGAAAGCTGACGCGTCAGGCAGGAGGGGTGATTGGCTGGACGAGGAGGTCGGCGGTCAGAAAAAGGAAAAATTGTGTGTTGATTTTGGGCGCCATGAACAGCGGGAAAACAAGCTTTTTTTATAGAATGATGACGGAGAGGTGCCCTAAGGTGGTGACGTCTATGGCTCCGAATAGAGGTTTTGCGAGGATAGAAGGAAAGAGCGTTGAGTTGGTGGATTTCCCAGGACATCAGCGACTCCGCGCGATGTTGGACCCGTACTTGGACCAGGCAGGAGTGGTGATTTGGTTTGTCAACAGCGCGTCCATTGCGAGCGAAGTGATCATGGTGTCCCAATACTTGTACAGAGTTTTGGAGAGGACGAGGGGAGCAAAGTTGGTCGTGGCGTGCAACATGCAGGACGTGTTGTCGGCGGCTTCGTGTGCGAACATTCAAAAAATGCTCGAAACGGAAATGTACGGATGGTGTGTGTGTGTGTGTATGTGTGTGAAGAGGGTTCTGATCTTTTATCTGCGCAGAGACAAGCTTGTATTGAGTCGTCCGGGGCGTTTGGCGATAGAGGGGGAGGAGGGGCGCGAGGCGGTGTCCGAGTTTAGTACTCCTTTCAGATTTTCGCAGTGCGGAGTGTATAATTTTGTGCCATGCAGCGTCACGAACAACCAGGTGGACCGGGTTGTGTCGCAGATGCGAAAGCTGATTTGAGGCGATGCGGAGCGCGGCGTCGCCCGGGCGTTGAGGGGATTTGGTACATTTTTCTAAAGCCGTTGCCGACTAATGAATGGCCAACTTTTTGGTGGCGTCCTCGAGCGTCGCGCCGTTGGGGCCCAGAGTGTGCGCGAATGAGGCGATACCGGCCGTTATCTCGACGGCGAGAGACAAGGAGGACGAGAAATTGTACCGAATCGATTGACGCACGCGTCTTTGATTGTACTCGGGGACATCGTTTTTCTGTTGGCACACTTTCGTATCCGCTCGGAGGAGAGAGACAGAGACGCAGGTGCTGAGCGCGAGCAAGGGAGAGACCTACGAGACTAATAATGAGACGATTTGGACTGAGAAGCAAAGGTGATAATATAGAGCGGGTTCATTCCAGCAGAGTTGGGAACGACGTAGTACTGGACTTTGCGGATCCACTTGAGTCCGTCGGTGATAAGTCTGACCATGAGCATTTTGTTTCCACCTCGACAATAAGTTATGGCGACATTTGGATCAAGGGCGCAATAAATTCCATACCCGTGTATGGCGCGTTTTACTAGCGAGACGTCAAAGCCGTGGGTGGTGATTTCCTTGATAGAGGGCTCGGAGGTGCCGTGGAAGGCGTAGATTTCGGTGGGTCGGACCATGTTTCTGCGCTTTACTTGGATGAAGTAGTCGTTGTACTGCTTGTCGAGTTGGGGGTTGTGGATGAGCTCGAGTTTGAGGATGCGGAGGGTTTGCTCGCCCTTGGATTGTCCCTTCATGATACTGAGGACCAGGTTGTGATGGCTTGGGTCGTGAGTGACGTTCAGGAGGTTTTCGACTGGGCCTGAATGGATGAAGGGAGGGACGAGCGGTTTGGAGGGCGCCGAATTTTTAGCGTGCAGAGTCGGTACGAGGTGTTGGTTGGGACAGTTTTTGATGATGCAATTAGTTCCATACTTGCAGTTCTTGGGCCTCATAGAGAGAGGACAGAAGATTTTCGCGCGAGGGAGGACGTCTTCAAAATGCCAATGGGGCCAAAGTTCCACGAACGTTTTTTTGATGTCATTCACGTAGGTTACAATGGTGATTTCGTTTGGATGCATATGGGGGCAGCTCGGAAGTCGGCATTCGCTGTACATGAGTATTTGATTGCAGATGATAGCTTTTTGAATGTGGGCACTGGTGCAGCCGACTTCTGCGCAGATGCCATTGATGTACATGTTCTTGCAGTAATTGGGGGGCAGGTGCTCAAGAGGAGAGGGAGGGGCCCCCGAGGAGGGAACGCTGAGTGTGGCCCCCGGCTCCTTGGCGGCAGGAGTGTACTTGGGGGGAGAAGTGGGGGGGCTCGAGACCAGTTTTTGGTACACGGAGTCTTGCTTAGGAGAGGGGCGTGGTTTTTGGTGGGTTTCGATCGGAGAGGGGACAGGAGGCGGATTGGGCTTCGTCTTGATCGAAGGCGCAGTGTTGTCAGAACTTGAGTTCGGCCGGTTCGCCGGGACGGCCGCTTGTTTCTGTTGCAAAGATGTTGTACCACTATTTGGCTTTGTGTGCTTTTTAAAAAAAAATGAAAAAGGGTTTCGAAAACCAAATATGCTCTTGCTTTTATTTTGAGGAATTCGATTAGGCCCAGAAGGCGGTGCCACGCCGGCCTGTGAACCCCCAGTAGAAGACGAGAGGAAATTCGTGCCGTCTCGACCAAACGAACCATTACCAGCAGATCCCGAGCCATCTGCTGAAGTCGAGCTGTTGCCAGAGGGCAAATTACTTTTGTTGGTAAGGCGAGAATTGACGGGACTGTCCCGTTGGCATTGCGCATCGCCGTCTTTTGTCGTGTGGTTGACATGGTGCTGGATGGCGTCAGAGGGGACTGACTCGCCGCCGACCGAGTTCAGTTCTTGCAGTTCTTGCAGTTCTTTCGGTTCTAGATTGGCTGCTGTTGAACGTTCGGATTTTCCTTCTGACATGCCTTCTACTGCGCCTCTGGTCGAGGCGCAGCGGGGAGAGTTGTTTTGGTTGCCAGAAGTGTGTGTGTGTGTTTGGTTCTCTAGAGGTTTGGCGCCGTTCAAGCGACCCTCGTCCAGAAGTTCTCTGCTCTTAGCAAGCTGGTTCGTCTTGTTAGACTTGGAGCGCGTAAGTTGGTCAAAAGTCGCCTCATTCTGAACGTTCAAGAGCGAGGTGACAATGGTCTCTTCGCAATATCGAACTTTGGCAAATTTGGGATTTTTTCCCGTCAAAAATTGCTCAACTTTTTCCAAATCCCATCCATAGGTGCCAATGAGTTCCAAAATATAATTCTCGCACGACGCACAGCTCATATCGAATAACCTCTCTAGCTCCTTGTCGCTGATTCCGCTCTCACCTGCCGAGAAGCCCTGCTGTGGTTTTTCTTGGTACCCAAACGTCTGAATCAGGTGAGCGGTGACCTCCGCTCTGGATACAGGCTTAGCATTCTTCGTGGCGCCCACCCGAGATGCTTGCCGTTAGCAATTTTACCGCTCGTATACCTTGATGGAATGAAAAAAAGGTGATACGTAACGTACAGGTGCATCGCGTCTGCAAAACAAGTGCCATTCCTTCAATAGTTCGCAAATTCTGCCATCACAAGAATTCATGCCCAGGCAGTGTCAGAGAACATGTAGCAATTCGACCTCTCGTCGGTGATAATAGCGTGCAACAATTAAAGAATAAACCCAACTGAAAATCGATAAACCAGCATTTCAAAAAAAAAAAAAAAAAAAAAAAAAGACACACTTGTGCGGATAGAAGTCACTGTTTACAAGCGCTCACAGTTTATAAACAATGTCGCCGGCTTCGCACCCATCTGATCTGGCACGAGTCGAGGCGTCAGAGATTGATGGGGACTCAGACTTGCTTATCGCGCTCTCCCGAACTGCAGCGCCAGAGTGCGTATTAAGTTTCGAGCGGTCACTGTTTTCCGAAAGCTGCGTTGTTCTCTGAGGTATTACGTCAAATGACACATGCGGCTTGCCAAATTTATTGAAGCGTTCACCTGGGTTCTCTCATTTTTTGGAGAGGGAGTCGCGGCGGGGTACAGGAGGGCGGGGCTGAGACGCGCTTTTCGAGGCGTTTCAGGATGGAGGAGGTCGGACTTTGACAGGTGGTGGATTTTTTTGTGCGGCCTGAAGGCTGTTGATTATGCGGACGGCCCAGTTGATGCTTATGAGAAGTCCTATGCACGAGAAAAGCATGTATGCATGAAGCCAAATTTGGTAGGTCGGGGTATTTTTAGAGGTGAAAAGTTCCACGGCGACGACCAAAATGGCGGCGGTCAAAACGACGTTGATGACTTTCAGAGGTGCGCGGCCGATATATCCGGGCGTGACGGCAGACTTGACGAGGTCGTCGAAAAAGCGGAGGCGTTTGTTGGGTGGCATCGGATGGGCCTGAGTTTCACGAGATGGTTTGGTGTGGAGGGGGAGTGTGTCGACGACAGGGTTGGAGTTGGGGATAGGGAGGAAGTGGACGAGGTTCGACAAAAATTATTTTTTTTTTTTTTTTTTTTTTTTGAGTTGAGGATTGTTTGCTTTGGCCTAGTTGAAAGCATGGACTCGCCGAGTCGACGCGCGTCAATGGCTGGGCGTGGCGAAGAGTGCGGTTCGAGAGAGCGCGATAGGGGGAGGGGTTTAGATGGAAGAGACGCGCGTGAGGGCACGAGGGAGGAGGATGCAGAGAAGGCGTCGTTGAACAGAGGTCGAATGGGAGAGAGGCCAGATTCGTTGGGTTATCGCGGAGAGAGTTCGGCAGGAAGCGGTTTTGGGGAGAGGGTGGCTGCCGGCCGTGGAGACGGGGGTGCGGAAGGAGGCGGTGGTTTCGTGGTCGGAGATGAGTTCTTGAGCTACAAGGAGGACGACAGAATGAACAGGAGAGGCGAACAGAGACAGTTCGGGGAAAGCAGAGAATATTTTCTAGAGGAGTCCAGACGCGGGAGAAGAAGGGAGGACCGGTCTCCGGACAGGAGGTGGTCGAGGAGCACCGATGGGAGCCACTTTAGAGAGGATGATAGACGCGTGGCGGACGGTGCGCGCTATAGAGAAGATGCGCCGTACGGCGGGTCGAGATATAGAGATAGACACGATCGCCCTAGATCGCCGGACAGGAGAGAAGCGCGCGACCGCACCAGGTCGCCGCGTCTCCACAGAGACGGCGACCGATCGCAAGATAGCCGTTATTCGCACGGAGAGCCGTTGAGGCGTCGCGACGCCGATTCGTTTTCTGAAGATTTCGAGAAGCGGGAAAGGACGTCTTTGTTTTCGGCGTGCGCGGAAGAGTACTTGGAGAGGCTCGAGAAGGGCGAGATGGTGTATGGCGAGCTGAGAGACGACAGCGCGCAGGAGGTTTTGATTGGTTCGGTGTATCACACATGGAATCCTGAGAAGATTCATCGACTGAGGCGTTATTTGGCGCAACGTCAGAACGCGCCGGCCGTGAACATTTGGGCGGCTTCTCCGCCGCGTCCGGAGTATGGCGAGTCGTTGCACTCGTCTGAGAAGAAGAAGCACAGCCACCGCGAGAAGCACGTTCGTCGGTCTGAGAGGAGAGAAGAAGTCGTTCCTCATCACTTGATGGACGAGAGCAAGAGAGAAGAGTACGAGCTGATGCAGGAGTTGAAGGTCAAGAAGATGAAGGTCAGTCAGGATCAGAGCGACTCAGTCGTCGAGGAAGAGGACATGATTGGCCCCATGCCTTTAAGGCAGATTGGATTGAGCAAGGGATACGAAAAGGCTATGCTGCCGGGAGAGGCGGACGCCTACGCGTCTTTTGTTCAAGAAAACAAGCGCATCCCCAGACGTGGAGAAATCGGGTTGACTGCCGATCAGATCGCGCAATACGAAGAACTTGGATACCAGATGAGCGGAGGACGCCACAGAAGAATGAACGCGGTCCGCATTCGCAAAGAATCTCAAATTTACAGCCACGAGGAGCAGCGGCTGCTCGAAAAATTAAACATGGAAGAGAGGAATAAGCGAGAGAACCGAGTCATGGCGGACTTGAGCAGATCGCTCTACGAGAAGGTCAAATCTCATCGTCCAGAAAGTTGATCTCTATTTTTAGAAAGGAGAGGCGAATCGGCGCGCCTTTTCGAAAATCTCCGGTCCGAAAAAAGGCAAATTCGAATAAACCGGAGGAACGTCGACTAGGTTTAGGGGCGTTTGCCGGGGTTTTTTTTAATCAGACGATTCCGATTTTTTGACAGCTCTTTGAGGCATTTGATTGCTTCGAGGACGCGTTTCGAAGACAGATATGCTTCCTCGCGATCCATTTTCAGCCTTTCGAGTGTTGAACATGCTTCGGCAGCCAATCTCTGCGCTTCGTCCATTTCGTTTATTTCGCACAGCATGATCGCCATGTTGCACCTGTGTCTCGCGTTCTCGGCGTGATCTCTCCCTCTGACCTCCTCGCTCAGACGCAGACACTCCGCGAACACCTCCGAGAGCGCGCGCGAAGATCCGTCTGTTGCATGCAGGGCACGGGCGGATGCAAGATCATCCAGCGCGTCGAGGAGAGAGTGTTTATCGCCCATTTCCCTGTAGATTGAACAGCTCTTTTCTAAGGCGGTCGTTGCTTCTTCCAGAAAATCCGGTTTTCCAGACAAAATTAACGTTTGTCCATGTCGGCGGTAAAGATGTGCCAACATCTCCTTCTCCTCCTTCGCTACAACCTCACCCTCTTCCGCATACGCGGTACGACGCAGCCTCTTCCACACCTCCAAGGAACGGTCCTTCATGCCCAGTTCTAGGTAAAGTTCCGCCAGAGCCTCCGCCACCATGAAGTATTCCCTCTTCTCTTTAACGCTCTCTAAACCGAACTCCATGCGAGCCTCCATCGCACCGAGCGCCTTCTCAATGTAAGGAATTGCCTCCTCCTTGCAACCGCGCTTCAAGAGACAAGACGATAAATTGGTCAACGTGCTCTTCAACAACTCCGCTCTTTTCTCGTCTTCCCTTCTCAACTCTCCCCAGCCCTTCATCGTGCAATAGGCCTCCATATACGCGTCCTTGCATCCGTCCAAATCCCCTAAGTAGCTCAGCGTCATGGCGTGATTGAACAGTGCCTCGACGCGCTGCTCAGACGCGCGGTCCTCGTCGACCCTCAGCATACCCACTAACTCGCGAGAATAGGGGAGAGACGCGCCGGGACGCCCACAACTGTGCAGCGCCTCAACCAGCAACCTGAGCAAATTAATTCTGTCATTTTTGGGAAACTGACTTTTTTCAACCCAAACGCACAACAAGTTTGCTATTTGCTCGTATCTGTTGTGTGACTCCAGTACCTCGACGTGTTGAATCAGCATCATCTGAGAAATTTGATGGTTGTATCCAAGGGCAGAGACGGCCCGACTCAGCGCCTCCTCGACCAAGTTGAGCTGTCTTTCTAACGCGACTTCTTTTGGCAGATTTGACTCCTGAACTTCTTTGGCCCTTGAGAACAGCTGATGAATCTCATTCAAAACGGAGGGGTCCTCAACGCCAACTGGATGACTGGTAGCGCACAGGCTACCGCACTCCTCATCACCAACGTCCCCATCTCGACGGTAGCCAACGCGCGCGTCTAGGGCCGCGCCGGTATCTTCGTGTTGTTTTTTAGTACAGTATCGCCCAATGCACAACGAATTTTTCAAACAAAAAAACCGACACTTCGACGAGAAAGATGCGCCAGCCACTTCCTCTGAGCCAAGGCACCCCAAAAAACCACGCCGTCTAGTTCGACCGTACGCCCCCTTTGAGCGGGGCAGTACAAAAATGCGTACACACCCCGCAACGCACGTCAGATGCCCGCAGCCAAACATGACTCCCTACCAAATGCATCAAAAAAAAAAAAAATTCCGCGAACAAAAAAAATCTACCACGATGAAACCAACACAAATGCCGACTTCTAACGATGAAAAATCACCTCCGCAGAGTCTTTTCGAAACCGCATCTATAGAAGAAACCGAGGCACTTCCGGTCGCTGAAAATGCCGCGCCAATTCACCAAGGCCCACAAACACATCGTATGTACCACAATGCATAACGCGCTCTCGCGGACTACCCGTACACTAATCCTAGCTCCAGAACAACCAAACGAATCCTTGACTCCCGAGCCACCCAAATTAATGTCACCTCTCAACCCCGTCTCTCTGTCCTTTCATAAAAGCGTCAAATGGCTGCATTCGGACACAAAATCCACCAAAGACAAATATCGCCCAGGACTCCTGGCGACGCCAGATACACTAGACCCAAGCTTTCTGTTGGTCAATCTGAGACAAAAGGGCAACCCCGTTCTTTCTAAATTGAGAAATGTAAAATGGCAATTCACAAAAAACATTGATCCAGATTTTCAATTTACGCCAACTTCTTGCGCACTTTTTCTTTCACTGCGCTTTCATCATCAAAATGCCCGATACATCAGTGGTAGAATCTCCACGCTCCCTAAGCAGTATATACTTCGCGTGCTGCTGATCCTAGTAGATACGATGCAACACGAGAAAGCCATGCTGTTCCTCAACAAATTAGGTATCTTATCCGACATGGCGCTCGTTTTGGCCTTTTCAGAAAGCGAAGTCGCGCGATATTTAGAAACCTTCAAAGCGTTCGAAAATAAAAGCGCGGATTCTATTAAAGAGAGGTCTAAAGCAGATTATTTGAGTCAAGTCACGGACTGCCTCCGAGCCATCAAACCTGTCAACTCAACTGATTCAATCAATTTGCTCAAAATGTTCGGATCTGTGGGCGCCATATTCAGATGCACAATGGAACAGCTGTCGTTGGTTCCAGGTTTAGGTGAAAAAAAAATCAGAAGGATCTATAATACATTCAATAGTCCAATTATAACCTCTTCGGCCTTGCTTCCCCCAAAAAACGCCGAGGACACAAATGATCCTGATAAATGATTTAGACAGAAAAAAACGGTTTTTTGTATAAATTTGTACCGAACGGTGCACGGGCGATTATCAATAATTCACGTATGCTGATGGCTCGAATAGGGCTAGCCACCCTTTCTTCCCCAACGCCATCTCCCCAGTACAAAAAACAAACTGTGCATGCACGCAGTCGACGTCTTTCTGAATACACCTCCGAATATATGAAATGGAAAACAAAGATATACCAAATTTGCGTTACGCTATCAACTATTTTTGTAGTTGCGCAACATGTCACGGAAGCGTCCGGATGTCAGGTAGGGTAGCCACCCCATGGATATGCCATGAGATCCAGAATACGAACAGGAAAAAAGAGACTCCGAGTTGAATTTCGCCAAAAGCGAATCAAGAAAACTCACGCCTACCCAACGTGCATTCGTATTTTCTAGAGTTCCGTGCGGCGACATGATACCAGTACACCACTGATCAGCATTGTGTGCACGTTTTCAATATAGACCACGCCGCGAAAAATTACCAGTTTCGTTGTCAAGAATTTGGGCACGCCTCTCGCCGGATACCCCTTATCTGCCGTACGAAAAATGTCAGTAATGAACAAGAGTTCAGCGAATGGCTGAGATGTCCTTCGTGCTCAATCAGGGTGCAGCATTATCCTCAAAGCCGGTTTACGTGCTCAGACGGTAATTCCATATAAAAAACATCATTTTGAACTTTGTGTGTGGAAAGTACACAAAAAAAAAAGTACTCGATTTCAGCTTAACACCAATGATGGCGTACCCAATAGCCGCTTGGCGGTCCCGTTGCCCGAGAAGCTTCCATTTAGCGCTTAAATTTCCACATCAACCGCCTATCGTACAGAAGTAAATAATGTGACAGCATATACATTAAACTTTGAGCGCCTGGTGGTGATAGTGTCATCAGAACCCTCGAGAGAGCCGCGGCAAGGTTCGGAACTGCCGCCGGCCCACCTGTCAGCTTAGGGGGTGACAGAGATTCCGATCATTGCGTCAATTGCATTTCATGCGCAGAGTCTTGATTTCGAAATCACCCATAAAATTTTGTATCAGGAACGATGAAGTTGCGGACGTCAGCACATGGTTCAAGAGACTAGGTCCCCAGGATGGGTTTCGTTCTTTTGTTGGCAGTGTGGGATTGTTAATAAATCATACCTTTAGTGCTTGCACTTCACCGATACTGTTACTGAAAAGGACGCACACTGGCAGCGGAATGAAAAATTTTTCGCATAGCACAAGAGCAAAAGTCTATCTCTGAGGTTAGCTAGAAAATGATTTTTTTTTATACTTCTTTGAATTTATGTTTTTTCTGAGCTGTACTCCTCTCCTAAAGCATCCGAAAATCGGCGTTCCGTTCGTCGACCTCTTCTATGCGCTAAGTAGAAGAGCACAGTCTCGTAGAGGATATGCACCGGTTTACATGCTTACAAACTGTGCGCATCGTATTCATCGCGCTCAAAAGCGTATCAAAGTTGTGAGCGGTCTTCAGAAACGTGACCCGTGGTTCGTGTACATATTTTTCTCGGTAGATCTACTTCCACACAAAAAAAGTCCCTAACGTTGCGATATCTTGTCACCCTCGCCACATTCCCGACTTTTTTCCTTTTTGCACTACAGGATTGTAGGCAAAGTGATCGTGTCCAGCGTGCGGCCATCGTCCTCGGTCGAACATCATTCCTCTGGCGAGGTCCATTCTGGTCGGAGAGCTGGCCAGAGCATAGTTCAGAGAGCCGCGTATGCACGAGTCTGTCGGATCTTTCTCTATTTTAGAAAATGAAGGGCGATAAAAGGTACCTAGGGCACATGAAAAATAAGGCTCTGCTAAAAAAAATGAAACAATAATACAATTCACAATTATCTTTTGTGTAAACAATCAATATCTTTTCTTTTTGAAAACGCATTTATTGCTGGAAGCTAAAATCATCCTTTATGCGCCTTCGTGCGTGTAATATAAAAAGACTATTCTTCGAGTAGTAGTACTCTATGCAGATGGTTTTCAACAAAATCTTCTACTGTGAAAGATACCTCAGCCATTCTGAGGTTTAGAAGGGGTGGGATTCGAGTATGTTTTTCGGTAGAATTCAATGAACAGAACGAGATATGAAAGGAGCAACAAACATCCGAAAATTGCCGGTCCAAGTTCGCCATGGCAATTTAGCTTTGAACGGTTGAGCAAATAAGACACACGCAAAAAAATGGCAAAGTAACAGACCAATAAGTCAATGACAAATTGGGCGATTTGAAGACTTGTCAAATATTTTTTCCACCAGAGACGAACGCCTATGGATGCCATTGCGTAGTACCAATACATGAATGTGTGGACGATGAGATTTATGGTGATAGGTACCCATTGCTAGGCGTGTGCAAAAAGGACGTTAAAGACTGAAAATTTTTTGACAGGCTGATTTCGCATACGTACGACAGTAGCTCGTCCCCAAGTCTGAATCCAGCACAGAACCAGAGTGAGACAGTGATGGTATACGTGAAGGAAGGTAAGCTTTTTTTTTTTCAAAACCAGCAAAACTGTGTCAATGAGCTCGTAGATTTTTAACAGGTAATTTACATAGTAGAGACACTCAATTCTCGTGCTTAAAAACCTCGCATCACATATAGACGAGAACATGCCGTGCTTCCTGATATACGGGATAGCCTCGGTGGCGATTAGCACCCACAGAACTAGTGAGACAACAGAGAGTATCAAGTTGTGAAAAAAGGGCAGCTTCGAGAGACGAACTGGGGACTTCTTTTTCATCGTCATCTTGAGTGTGTTTTGCGTATTGGAGCGATAAAAAAAGGTAAGCGAAGGGTTTTTGGGGTGATATGTCAAGAAAAATTGTAGGAAGTTCGTGCCTGTACAAAATATAAAAACGAAAAGTAGGCGAGCAAAATCGAAGTCATGCTCCAAAAGTCTGAAAATGGAAGTCTCGAGAAATCGAATTCATACTTCTCTGCCAGACGACTATCAAACATAAGGGATGGAAGGTCTGACCAGAGTAGAGGTCTAGAGGTTACATGCATAGTTTATAGTCGAGGATAACGAAGAAATAGAAAGTATGTAAGTAGAGATGAATAATTCAAATCTTATTCAGTCGAATTTTGATAAACCAAGCCTTGATAAGCAAAATAGTGTTGTAGCAAGATCAATTAATAAATTTGTGACAAATTAAAAATAAAGTGTGCACACATTTTGCAGATTTTGTATTTTTAAATTTGTCAGAGCACCTCAAATCCTCAAGTAACAGCTGGTTGGAAGGGCATTGATGAAGTGGCATGGTGATGCCGATTCAAAGTGACGAAATTGAGGTACTGTTTTTAAGCTGTTGGCCTGTGTAGAGTGATAGGCAGTCTTGTACGGTAGGTGCCAAGCTGTGTTGTAGGCGACGACAACGTGCATTTGTAACAGAAAATTTGGCTTATTTTTTTGTTTTTATTCGTTTTGACATGCTAAGAAGTACGAGTCGTCTCGACCTACGGGAAATATCAATCGCACTGCGCGGGAATCATCAATGACAGAATTGGATACAGAGTCTGACGTGACGGTGAAGCTCGCGCCCGGTGCAGAACCTTCACAAGAGACGATCGAAAAGGAGAAGAGGTGAGTCTGCGAACTGTGGTACTCGGTACAAAAACGGTATCAGCAGCTGTCTTTTTCTCTTAAACGAATTTTTTGACATTTTTTTTCTGCTTGAAAGTGATAGGAATTGTAAGAGGCTCGTGCCGAGCACGCTCAGAGGCACGACACCGGCGCCTTACGTCGGCATATCGAACTTCGGGAACACATGCTATTTGAATTCCTGCCTGCAAGTGCTTTACTACATTCCGGGGTTTCATGAGGGATTGTCCTCACTCCACAACGCATTCGAAGAGATTCAATGCTGGTCTCATGGGGCGCCGGAAGCGGATTCTTCAGTCAGCAACGAGAGGTCGGAGGGTGACGAACCGAAAGAGCGAGAGAGTGAAACACTGAGGGAGTTTCTGAAATCTTTGGTAGGCCTTTACGCACAGCTTGGGCCGCGTTCCCGACATCACCCGACTGACCAGTACGCGGCAGATGCAAAGCTGCCGATGATGTACTGCTGTTCTGCAGACCCACACCCCTTCTTGAAAGCATTGAGCGCGGCGAACGAGCAGTTCGGCGCGGCGTCGGAGCAACAGGACGTGCACGAATTTTGGGGGTGGCTAATTTCCTATTTAGAGAGCGGCCATGTACATGTGAAGAAAATGAATGAGCGTCAGAGGGCGCACGACTTGGCACAGTCGGACGACCAGGAGCAGTACAAGAAAAACAAAAAAAAGCGTCCTAGAGAGGCGAGCCAAGACGCATCTACTGAACAACCTGAACAAAGCTACAAAAAAAAAAAGGAAGAAACTAACTCGTGCCAAAAATCTAGCGATCCCAGTTTTGTCGAGAAGATGTTTCGCGGAGAAATTCGTTCTACGGTCAAATGCTTGGAATGCGAGTTGGAATCACATCACGACGAATGTTTCTATGACATTAGTCTGTCGATCGAGAGAGAAAAGAACCAAGAGTTGAGTTGTTTACTCGATCAATTCGTCAAAAAGTGTTTATTGTGTAAATCCGAAAAGTATAAATGCAGCAGTTGCTTATCGGACGTGGAGGCCTTTTTTTTCACCAAAATTCACCGCCTTCCCAAGATTCTAGTATTTCACCTTAAACGCTTTGAATGGTGTATGAACAACCAATGTGGTGAAGTGCATGGGTATATACCACAAATGAATAAAATCAATCACCACATCTCCTATCCAGAAAAGCTTGTCATCGACCCCAAATGGCTGTGCGAAGTTTCAGTCGGCGAGCATTCTAAAGCTGCCGAAGCGCTAGAATACAGCTTGTGCGGCATCATCTTCCACCTTGGCACATCGACTTATTATGGACACTATACTGCGGCTGTGAAGCTACCCGACTCAGAGGCACAAGAAGGCAAGGAATGGATCATCCTCGATGATCAGCGCGTATCGTACGCGTCCCAACAAGACATCGTCAATGCACATTCTCCGGAATTCAAGTCTCTCAGCACGGCCTATATGCTCTTTTATCTAAAAACATGAGAATACGCCGATCCTCCCTCGGAGAATCGCATATCTGGGCTTTTCGAAAGGAGAGGAGTGCTACTAGCGCGAAAAAGCCCTCAAAGAGACGAGAATTTCTTGAGAGTGCTGCCGCTGATTTCCGGAGCGTCCTCCCCCATCGCACCTGTGTCGAGCCCTAAATTTTGTATACACCCTTCTTTTTTCTTGAGCACCAATTGCTCGAATATGTCGTGTGCTTCGCGATCCAAAATGTGGGTTACGATATCCATGGAACACTTCTGGTACTTGTAATAGTCTAGAAAGTAGATCAAGGTATTCCTGAGGCAGGAAAATGGGGCAAACGAGTACTGCCGAATGATTTCTTGCAAGACGTCTTGGGCCTTTATGCAGGCGGCCACACGGTTCAAGAAGGTAAATAGGAGCATTTCTAGAACGTCCCTTAGCGCTTCCAGCTGGTCCTTCTCCAGTCCGCCTAAGTCGATTGTCCTGCACTCGGTCGGGGACCGGCCGTTTGACTGTCCGAAGGCTAGGAGGGTCTCTACTTGAATCAAGGGACCTAATAAGACATGAAGAGTCTGAGACCAGACGTCTCGAGTTTCATCTGGATTGAATTTCTTTTGATTTCGCTGATAGAGAGAAATCAGCATATTTACGGATTCAGTTAGCCTCTTCGCGCCATCGATCTCGTTCGTCGCCTGCGCCTGCTTTAGAGCGTCTACATAAAATTCGAGGCTCTTCCAAATTTCTGACAAGAAGAAGTTCAGAATTTGTTCGAACTTTTCGGTCTTTTCTAGCAACATGCAGTAGGCCGAAGTCAGACCGTGCCTTCGTGACATCGAAGCAGCGACGTCCGGGTCGTAGTAGAGAGAGTTCGCTTCGAGCCATTCGATCGCCTCGCCGGGTACCAACGTACACACCAACTCGAATAACCGGTTTCCAAAAGATTTTGAGAAAGGTACGCGTCCTTTGATTGCCGCCTTTGCGCCGTGACAGGCATCGAGCGAACAGACACTCTTGGAGCACCGCGCTTTGTCGAGCAATGCACTGAGATAGTTGTACTGGAGTTTTGGGTAGGGTTCAAGCGCTTTGAGAGTAGCATTTTGGTCGAAGTCGGTTAGAAGGATCTCGACGACGAGGTTTGAAGTCTTGGAAAAGTCAGCGTCCAACAGTTCTTTTAGGTGTTCTAGAGTCATTTTGACGATTTTTTCTTTCTCGACTCTGTGAACGTTCCAGTGCCGGGTTTCGTCTAGGAGAAAGTCAGGAATGAGCTTGAACAGTCCGGACTTGTCTGAGCCGGGGTCTTTAAAGCGATAGGCCACCACAGACGCAAAGTCCCGCTTTTGGCGACAAAAAAATTCGCATGCCTTATAGAAGTGCGCGCTGTCGGCTGAGAGAAGCAGCGCGTCGCAGTCGAGGAGGTCGGCTGAGCAAGCCTCAACGATGTTCATGACGATGGCTTCGCGACGAGCGTGGGTTGCGACATCCTTGGAGAGCATGGCGTAGTCCAAGATGCGAGTTATCACCTCGCTCGACAGCTGGACAACGCCCAAGTTGAAGTAGACGGATAGAAATTCGAAGAACGATGTGACTTCGTTATCGCTGAAAGGGCTCCCCCCACTGGGCCCATTTTTGTAATACTCCGCTGAGAAGAAGGGCTGTTCACCTGCCAATTCAATGAGAACGAGCAAAAACTGCCTCTCCACATTGAGGTCTAAAACCTTGTCAAATGCGGTGGCTAGACACGCGAGGAACTGTTCGATGTCGGCATAAAACAGAACAGAGATTTGAAAGCGAGACCATCCTTTTTCTTCAACTGATTTCTCAGACAGCAAATATTTAGCTATCGTTCTGACGATGCGCACGACATCGCTGGCGCTCATTTTCGCTTCGTCTGCATACAGCTTTCCCGAAATCACGCTCTTGAAAAATGACATGACTCCATTTCCAACTTGTCTCCAGCGTCGCTCTGAGCGGAACGTCTCCAACTCGCCAAAGTCGTGCACCTCTCCCCTCAGCGAGTCCATGAGAAGCTCTATTGGCGTGACGCAATCTCCGAGCACTCTGAGGTACAAACTGAAGAGAAACTTGTCCAGACAGCGCTCCACGCACGTCTTCGTGACTCGATGGAAATCTAATCTGGAGACGTCTACCTTCGATACGATAAATTCGATGCCCCGACTCGGCTCTGAGGTACATGTGTACTGTTCGAGCAGAGAACAGAGAACCTCTTCGGGCAAGTCCGAGATTTCTCTGTTCAACAAGAACGGTTCCAGCTTCTCCAAGAAGAGGTTCAACTTCCCTCCAGACCGAAAAAGCGGAAGGACTTTGTCGAACAAGAAATTGCTGCATTTTATCATCAAGCAGTAGTTGATTGCCGTTGTGGCAACCGTTTCGTAGTGATGCATGGTGCCATCCTGGAATTCCGGAGGTAGGTTGGACAAGACGTAGTCGTACAGAATTCGTTTCACTTCATGAACAATCAAGTGCTTTGCCTTCGATCGGCTCATCGGGAACTCCCTGACGGCCAGTCCTTCGCCATTGTAGAACGCTAGCGCCAGATCGATCGCACCCAGCTTACTTTTTTTCGCCATGTTGTTGACTCTCTCTATCCAAGAGAGGACTCTGAATGAGTAGACGCCTCGTCGATCCAACAAGTAGGCACACCCCTGAGAACCGCACATGAACTGGCGACAGACGGGCGGCTGGAGGTTGGTCTGGAGGGACACGTCGATTTGGGTATCTTTTGTTTCAACCTTTTTTTTTGTCAAAAAGTCAAAGACGCCGATTTCACCAGACGCGCACACAAATACCAGCGTGTCTTGCCCCAGCCACTGCAGTCCGATTACCTCGGACCGCATCCTACAGGTAGCCACCAATGCGTGTTTGAGTGCGTTCACGTCAGTGGAGATGGCCAAGTAGGAGGGATTCTCGGAGATTCGGATAATGCAGACTAGGTTTCCCCATCCGACCGCGAGAATGGGGCTGGTGGGCGGAAACCCACCTTCCTCCATTTCTCTCCAGGATACGCACGCATTGGAGTTCGTGGAGACCGTTTCGGGTCTTTTTATGTCGAGTAGAACGGAAATCGATCTGGAGACCGACAGGATCAGCATTCGCCTGGTCGTGGCGCAGGCCACGAGACCATATTGGTCGATTGGGTGTTGTTCTCGCGACGGTCGAAGGGGCTTTACAGACAGCACAGGTTCTCCGAGGCTGTCTCCAGTCAGAATCTGTTCCTCGACTTTGTACACAAAAAACATTCGGTGAAACGCGTACGAAATTACTGACCCATCTGAGAGGCCGGCAAGCAATTTCGTCTTGTTGAGGAAGTCGATGCTGACGACAGGGGACCTAAATTCCTGGGAACTGGCGACGGACTCGGGAATTTGAATGGTTTTGAAACAGGCGTTCGCAGCTACATCCCAAATGGTAATGTACTTAGAGTAATGCCCTACAGCGAGCCACTTCGAATCAGGGGTGGCCGACATGTGGCAGGCCTGTCCTTGGTGTAGGGGTTCTGCCGGACTGAGGACGCCCTTCAGTTCCCCTGCCATGCTGAAGATGACGACGCATCCTCGAGATGTACCGACAAAAACATATTCCTTGGAAGTTGTCAAAGCCGTTGGCGCGCCTACTTCCTTGTGAAATTCCAGATCACATATTTGTGCGCTCATGGACTCGATTCTGCTGTAGTCGAGGATAGAGGGGTCTGACTCCCCGAATCGTGAGCCGGATTCGTCCGCGTCCTCGCTAGTTTGTTCTTCTTTTAGAGAAAGGTGCTTGAGTGTCAGAAAAGTCGGTTATTAAGTCGGTTATTCTCAGCTCTACGCAGATGCGCATTTTTTGTTTGATTTGTGTCACCCATTTTTCAACATACGCTCTGCTCTGAGTCGACGCTTTCTGAATCGGTACGTACCGAATCGGTGGGCGGGTTGAGCTCGATGGTCCCCTCGTCGGTGGAGTAGTTCATCGCGGTGTCACCGAACTCCGTGGAGTAATCTGAGTCGGTTATGCCGTCTCCCGCGAGGGTCTGACTTGAATCTTCTCGCGACGCGCTTTGCGTCCAGTTTTCCCTGCTCCACTCGAATGGAGCGGACTCGGTCCGTTCTTCGCTTTCCGGATGAGGCACTTCGCCGAGCGACGAGACGGCCCCGCTTTCGTCCGGCTCGTATCCATGATAGTCGAGCACCGCGGCGGGCGGTGCGGCAAAATTCGAAGCGCTCGGTGAGTCCTGATTTCCTTTCTTGTCTCGCCAACGTGCGCGCCGTATTGTTCGTCAGCCATTGAGAGGCAAAATAAAATGTCAGTCACGTAAAAGCCACACAAACGTCACCTACCTGTCATCGCATGACAGGTTTAAAATTCAAAAAATGTGGACAGTGACACATCTGAGAGATTGCTACGAACGTCGACGCGGACGGCGCCTTCACGTGGCGAATTTTCGTCTAGTTTGTCCCCGAATTCTGAGGGGCGGCTCGGCGAAGTCGCGCTTTTGTCGAGCTCGGACAGCGACTTCGTCGACCCGCCGCTGCCGCGCGAGGGACTCTCTTCGCCGTTCTCGAGGCCTGGGGCGGCGTCGCTGGCGGGCGGGGCCCCGCCGCCGACTGAGGATGGGCCCTGGCTTCCAGAGAAGCCGCTTTGCTCGTCAGACATATATAGAACAGAAAGTGAACCGCTTAGAGGCCGAAGTGCCGCGACGCATAGATGAGAAGTCGGCGCTGGCCGAAGGGCAAAGACAAGAGTACAGAAAGAGGGAAAGAAACGCTTTGATAAACGGCTCCGCGATAAGGAGATCCTCTCAAGAAAAAAAAAAGAAGCAGAATGGGCTGCCCAAGCCTTAAAGAGGCCGGTGGCTCTGAACGGATGCGAAGAGGTGGGCTCTGTCCCTCCGCCTGGAGCTGGACGCGAGACGGAGGAGCGGCTTGCGCGAGCGAGACGCGCGCACCAAGAGAGTGCCACGACTGACAAATGCGCCAGACACGCGTCTCAGCCACACAGTCGCGGACCGGATAAAAAAAAAAAGTTTTGTGCCCAATTTGAGGCTATGCAGAGAAAACCCTATGTGTGCATATTCCGGGTGTGCGAAGCTCCTCCGGTAGACAAGCATTGCAAACAGCTGTAGACTCGAAGTTCGTCCAGTGAGGGCGCCAGAACTACAGAGAGTGAACTGCGCAGCGCGGAACTTTGTCTCTCACCAATGAACAAGGATAGGGACTGGCGACATACCGACGCAGCGGGGCTGCCAGAAAAAAAGTACAAAAGGTACTCAAGCGATGAGGCACCCGATGACTCCGTCGAGTGCGTGCCACGGAGGCGAGGCGCTTTCGCCAGTGTCGGCCCGCATACACCATAGCTGACAAAAAAATGACAGGAGTTTGGAAGAGCATCGATCTCGCCGAGATGACGGAGACCTAAACCACAGGAATTCGTATCACCAGCATCAGAGGAGCGGCTCCTTCAGGGACGAGGAACCCATCGGCTTTCGAGGGAACCACGACCACCCCCCTCCTCGCGACCGTACATGGCATACATCATACACAAATCATCACCCCCGTGCACGAAGAAGCGACTACGAGTCGACCCGATACCGCAAAGACTACGATGCTGCACCTCACGGAAACGCTTCCGGTAGGGGTCACGGGCATTCCTACGGCCACCACGGCGCATCCGACCACCACGAGGGTCACCCGTACCACCGCCAGGGAGGGGGTCACCGATACCCCGGAAGCGCGGCTCCCAGGCCGCCGGAGCACTGGCCCCAGAACAACTCAAGGGGGGATTCGAACAAGTACACGAAGCCGCCGTCTGCGGACGGCGCCCGCGCGCCGCCGGACGAAAAAAAGAATGCGCTCGCGGCGGACCAAGAAAGACCAAGGTCTCCTCCTCCGAGCACGCCCAAGGCGCGTCATCAATTCGAAAACGAGTCGGTTTCGCCGCAGCTGGACCCGTCGACAACTCTTCCTGCGCGCAGTGGTCACGTCTATGGTCACCAGACGGGCAACGACAGCAATCATCACTACGCGAATAATTCCGTCGCCGTCTGCGATGCCAACAGACCGGCGAATACACCTGACATCAACCACTTTCAGGCTCTGACCTACGAAAAAGTTTCCTCCATCCTTCACCTGTTCGACGAGCCGTCCCAGCTCGAACTCAAGAAGCTGCTGAAGTCCATCACCAGCGAACACCAACAAATCGAAAAACTCACGCGAGAAATAAAAGCAACTCGTCACCGACCGTCGAAAACAACGGACGTGTCGTACAACGCCAAGTTCGCCAAGAATTACTACAAGTACCAAGAAGTCGACAGAAACCTGAGGCTCATCGAGGCAGACCTGGCCGAGGTGCACCAACAGATAGAAGCACTGGTGTCGAAAACGGTCACGAACGCCGAGAACGGCTCGCATTCGATCGGGCTTTGGCCGGACTCGACTTGGAAACTCCCGGCGTTTCACGACTACATCAAGGGTCCATTCGTTATCAATTACGGAGACATGGAAGAAGACGACGTCGAAGTGCCTAACGCTCAATTTGTATCGACCTAAAAAAAAAAAATTTTTGTGCAAAAAACCAATAAACCAACACACACCGGGTCGCACTCCGTCCTCGGGCCGGCCATAGAAACCCGACGATCGAGCACGCGCGTTCGCGTCGAATTTTTCGCGAAGGGGAGAGGCCAGTCGAAGACCCCCTCTCTTCGCACGCCTCAGAGGTGACGCGCGCCGGCGTCCCCACCTGCGTCTTCGTCGCATCGACCTCTTCTCTTCTTCGCCCTTTTGTAGCAAGATTCCCTCTGCGCGTCGCCAGGCTCGACGTCGCTCGCGGGCGGTGCTCCCTTTCCGGACCCGTTGCCGCTCGAGGAAGAACTAGTCGAGTCGCGCGCCGATCTCTTCGGTCCGTCTTCGCCTCTCCGCGTCGTCGACTTCCTGTACTTCCTTCCCTCGTGTCTCTCGCCCGACTCGCGGCGCCACGCGTCGACGGAGCTCTTGTCCGCTCTGGCGTTCTGCGACAGCGAATTGAGCACCAGTCTCCTCGCGGCGTCGGCGCTCGCCCGACTGCTGAGCGGCGGCCCCCGAACCATGTCGATGTACCTCAACAGGTACTCCTGCGCGACCAGTCTGTCTTCGGGGGTTCTAGCGCTCTCCATCTTTCCCTTGAGGTGCGAGATAACTGTCATTTGTAAGAGGAAGAACAGAGCGCGTAGAGAGAGAAAGTGTCAGAAAGGATAGACGAAATACCTGTTTTCTCGTCGACATATTCGTTCCTCC
This sequence comes from Schistocerca gregaria, assembly GCF_023897955.1. Taxonomy (NCBI): domain Eukaryota; kingdom Metazoa; phylum Arthropoda; class Insecta; order Orthoptera; family Acrididae; genus Schistocerca; species Schistocerca gregaria. The sequence goes on along the minus strand of NW_026061838.1, from coordinate 94,766 downwards.
TGACGAGCTCGTTCACCCACTGGCTTATGCTTCGTTCGAAGTGGTTCATGGGAATAACATTGTAGTGTACTCGGGGCAGCAAAAAACACGATTGTTAATTTTGAACGCGTAATTTTTTTTAACCGCTCTCGTGTCAGACGTCAGATTCCTCCCCCGCTGTGGCGCCTCTCTTGGTCGGCGCCGGCGACGCGAGCGCCGGACCGCGGCGAGCGAAGGGCGGGAAGCGTCCGCCGCGCACCGTGTTCTCGGCGTCGCAAGAAGTCCGAGTCGCCCGAGGGAATCGGGTCGCCGCGCCTCGCCGGACGCTCCGACGCCGGCGAGGAGAGCGGAATTTGCGACAGGAAAACCGCGCGCTGCACGCCCGGAAGCGCCGCCGAGCCCCGTGGCCGCTCGGGAGCTGAAGCGCGCCGAGCCGAGCGCGACGCCGGAGAATTGTGCTTTTTTAGCCGTTTTATCACGTTTTTGCGCGCGAATTAGAATTCATTCTGCTCTGAGCGCAGTCATGGACGAGAGACTGCGAACCTTCGCGCTCGCGTGGATCGTGGCGGGCTGGCTCCTGTGCCTGGCGGAGGCCAAGTACCGATACGCGAGCTCCGATTTGGAGGATCCACTGGTACGTCCCGCCCCGCGCTTGCGCCCAACGCTTTTTCGAGGACTTAACTTTGCGAGCTTGTGCTGTGTAGTCGGTATTGCTGCAACTTCAGCCGAGCACGGGGGGGCCCTACGGCCGCGACGTCGAGAACGTGCTCATGAGGACCACCTATTACACGGAGGACATCGTCAACGTTGTGTTTCTTGATAGAGATGCGGACCGGTGGCGGGTGCCCGACGCGGTGCTCCCCGGTCCGCAAAACGCGAGTCACCCCAACTTGGAGGTTTCCCTTTCGAAGGGCGAGTCGTTTGGGTTTTCGATCAGACGGCGCGCCGACGCGGAACAGCGGCCCATCTTCGAAGTTTCCGACGACGGCGGCTTGGTGTTCGAGGACCGGTACCTTGAGATAACCACCTCGCTTCCGGGGGACCCGGTGATTTACGGGCTCGGAGAGCGCGTGGCGCCGCTGCGTTTGCCCTACGACGACCGCACATACACGATTTTTACAAAGGACTTGGCCACTCCGGAGTTCTTGAACGTCTACGGCGCGCACCCTTTTTACATGGAGATGAGGAACGGCAAGGCGCACGGCGTGCTCCTGCTGAACAGCAACGGCATGGACGTCGTGCTGAAGAACGAGTCCCTGACGTTCAAGGTTATGGGGGGCGTGCTGGACTTCTTCTTCTTCAACGGTCCGACCCCCAGGGACGTGGTGCGCCAGTACCTGTACGTGATCGGGAAGACGCACTTTCCGCCGTATTGGAGTCTCGGGTGGCACCAGTGTCGATACGGGTACAAGACGGTGCAGGAGACGGCCGAGGTCGTGCAGAAGTACGCGGACGCCGGGATTCCGCTGGAGGCCATGTGGAACGACATCGATTACATGGACGGGTACGTAGAGTTCGAGGAGGACGGCGTTAGGGAGCGAAGAGCGTGTTCTGACGGGGGTTCTCTCTCTCTCTCTCTCTTTTCGCGGCAGTTATCGAGATTTCACGGTCGACCCAGTCAACTTTCCGGAGGGCGAGGTGAGGTCGCTGGCGAGCAGGCTGCACAGCCACCACCAGAAGTACGTGTTGATTTTCGACCCCGGCATCAAGGTCGACTACCAGTACGAGGCGTTTTTGGAGGGCATGAGGAAGGACGTCTTCGTCAAGAGCGCTGCCGAGTCGTACTTGCTCGGCAGAGTCTGGCCCGGAGACGTGTACTTCGTCGACTTCACGCACCCGAGGGCGGCCGAGTACTGGGGCGGAGAGCTGCAAAAGTTCCACAAAAAGGTCGGATTCGACGGGATCTGGATCGACATGAACGAAGTGTCGAACTTTTGCGACGGAGAGTGCTCCAAGGACCCTCGAGGCGGGGCGGACGAGCGTTCGCGCTGGTTTAAGAGAATCGAGTGGGTCTCGTCGGCGCTCTACTCGCTGTGCGTACGGCAGTTACTAGGCCTTTTGCAAATGGTGCTCAGGACCGACTGGTTCAAGACTCATTCCCCTCAGTCCCCGCTCTCTCGACCGCCCAGCGCGGCGCCCTCTTTCGCGCCCGAAAACGGCGGAGAGCCCATGGACGCGCACACCATCTCGCTGTCGGCCGTTCAATCGCTCTCGACGGCGTACAACGTGCACAACCTCTACGGCCACACCGAAGCCGCGGCGACGTACGAGGCGGCGAACAGAATCTACGAAAAACGAACGCTGATCATCACGAGGTCTAGCTTCGTGGGAACCGGCCGATACGCCGGCCACTGGCTCGGAGACAATCACTCCACTTGGAAGGACCTCCACTACTCGATTTCCGGAAGCATCACGATGGGCCTCTTCGGCATCCCTCTAGTCGGCGCCGACATTTGCGGGTTCATCGGAAACACGACGTCGGAGTTGTGTGCTCGCTGGATTCAACTGGGCGCCTTCTACACGTTCAGTCGAAACCACAACGAAAAGGAAGCCGTCTCCCAAGAGCCGTACGCCTTCGGCCCCGCTTTATCGAAGACCGCCAAAAACACGATAAAGCTCAAGTACTCGCTGCTGCCCTACTACTACACGCTGTTCTACGAGTCCCACACGCTGGGGGACCCCGTGCTGAGGGGCCTGTTCTACGAGTTCCCCGACGACGCCAACACTCTGGAAAACGATCGCCAACTGATGGTGGGACCGTACTTGATGGTCGTTCCCGTGCTGCAAGAAAAAGCCGTCTCCGTCGACGGGTATTTGCCGTCCGGACTCTGGTACGACTACTTCACCGGAGAACTCTACAACTGCACCTGTCCCCAGGACCGCCTGCGGACGTTCGACGCGCCGCTCCACAAGATCAACCTTCTTCTCCGCGGCGGGGGAATCCTGCCCCTCCAGGACCCAGGCATGACCACTTACGAGTCTCGGGGAAACCCCTTCCGACTCCTCGTCTCTCTTGATGAGGGCCTTCGAGCCGAGGGCAAGCTCTATCTCGACGACGGACAATCGCTCGATTCGTTGGAAAGGGAAAAGTACACGCTGATCCACTTTTCCGTCGCCGAGTCCACTCTGCACATTGTCCCACAAGTGCTCAACTACATCCCCCAGCCTCGCTCTGTGCTCAAGGAAATCAAGATTCACGGGTCGCCCGACGTCAGTCGGGTCACAATTGACTCGAAGGAACTCTCGAAATCTTCTTGGGAAGTGGTCTCGGGAAGTCGCTGGCGCACGCTCGTCATCTCTCATCCCATCAACCTTTTCAGCTCAGCTACCACCACCGTCCAGTGGTCGTGATTGTGCGTTTTTCGTTGCCCATTTCTGAGAAGCGCGCTCGAAGACATTGTGAAGCTTTTCAGCGCACGCCTGAAAGCCGAGGTGACTGCCATGCGACGGAACTCTCGGTTTCGAAGAGCGTCGAGAGTGCCATGGTTCAGAGCCGGTGCAATGTGAAAATAGAGAATTTATTTACATAAAAGATTTTTTTGAATTCCAATTCAAAAAAATTTTCTTTTTTTTTTTTTTCCTGTCACTGAGTCACCAGAAAGCGGTTGTCCCAAATTTTGGGGTGACGGAGTGACTTGATGGGCTTCGCCGCGCACTCCAGGTGCTCTTTGCTCTGGACAGGTTTGTGCGTGAGGTAGTTAGACTTTTTGGAACCGACCATCTGTTCGTGATGTTGGTATTGCTTCCTTATTTTTGTCCAGCTGCGCTCCGAGAGGCTGGAAAACGGGCGTCTCGCGAACGCCGTCGAGAATAGAATAGAGTACCACTTGCAGGGCCTGTTTTGTTTAACGCGAATATGTAGGCTTTCGTATTTTTGAATAAGACAGTTGCACCCAGAGCAGCAAAATAGAGCGTTTTGGTATACACAAAAGTTAGGAATTCGGGTCAGTACGCGCTGGATGCAGTCGGAATGAAACGAGTCTCCGCACAAAATGCAGCAAACCATTCTGTCCGAAAACTTTATGGAATCACACAGTCGACACCAACGATCTCCTCTGGATGGCCGACAGGCCGCGTTCATGTAGAGCTGCGCGGCTTTCACGACAGCCAGGCTCTCAACAGACACAGCCACAAAATCAAAAAATCTCTGCTCATCAAAATCGGCGCAAATCCTGTCAAACTCCTTCTGTATGGCCAAGCGCAACTTATCCTAGTTCACGTTTTTTTTTGAGTTAGACGGTTTTGTTAAAGAAAATTTTTCTGCAACATTTACCCAGCCTTCTTTCCTCGAAAAAGTCTTGGACGTACGGTGAATTGGGTCAGGTAGGATATGGCCTTTGCACGAACCAAGTCTTCTAAAAACAAGATGTCTGACGCAAGCACGTTGTTTCTCTCTAGGCTGGTCCTGAGGAGGCGCGCATCCCCAGCCCATGCACATGGCGAGCAAGAACCGCCCAACAAGGGGTTTTTGGTTAGAGCTTTATGTGTTCGCGTACACGAAGCCCTCTGAGGCAGGGGAAGACGGACCCGCGTGTCCTCAGACAAAAAAAATGGAGGAAAAAAATATAGTAAATACGCGAGATACATACAGTAACAGCTGTTTCAACACGGTCACCAGAGTGTGATCGAGCACTAGCAATAGGACGTGTTCTGTTGGTCAGAGAATGTGTTTTGAGACGACAGCACTAAAAAAAAAAGATTGCAGGAAACGGTACATTTGTCCTCAAATGTGGAGTGCGAGGGTCTGGGCAGGCTCGGCCTTCTTGGGTGAAACAACAGCCAAGGAGTATACTTTAAGGAATATTTGGACTTGATGCTTTCTGGTAAGGAACTCAAATCAACCGTCACATCATCCTTTGGTATCCACGGCCAGAATTTCGTGTTCCACACATATCTGGTCATCCCTTTATTGCTCGAATTGTGAGCAACCATAGAGCAGAGATAGCTGGCTAAAAACAAATGAATTAGTTCAATCTTTTCGAAGAAAATATTATTAAATCTCATAGTCATAAATTTTTTTATGATGAGCCAACCTCTGAGCCGCGCGCATTGAAATGGTTCTAGTGGAATGAGTTGTTGTATGTGAGGCGTGAAACCACTTCTTGCGGACTTCTTCTGCCATGAGCAGTACGCTTCTCTTTTCAACCTAGAGGAACATGCGACTGGCCTCGCCTTTCATAACTGCCTTCGACGCTAAAAAATAGTAATAAAAACTTCAGAATACAACGCGTGCATCAGCAAATACAATCACGCTCATTCCATGGAGGATTCACCTCGTTCTTAGACCGTGCCGTATGATACGCACACATTTTTTTTGTTGTGCTGATGCGAACTCGCGAATTCGATGATGCACGAAATATTTGTATCTTTTTTTTCCAAAACCACGCATTTTCCCCAAACAACTAAAGGGCCGGCGAGTCCTATCTATCGTGCCAGAACTCACTCAATCAGACATCTCATAGCGCACGCTAGCGCCCGCTAGCGCCCAGGCCACCGATCACATGATCCATCTCGCCAACCACTTCATTCCCCACCGAGATACACGCTATTTAACTACAAAATGGGCTCGTGTAACGCCCAATGCTGCAACAACGGGAAAAAATGCTCTTCGACAGTAGCACAAACCGCGAGCAGGTCGCGTTGTAACGCAAAAAAAAAAACGACTACAAAAACCTAATCAAAAAACTGCGCAGCCATCTTCTACAACGCGTATCCTAAAAATGTTACAAGCCGTCACGCGTTTTACAAATTCTCCGTCGACAATCTCCACAACGCTACTCAAAACGGATCGACTGAGTCCACTTACAACACTCTCGCAACCGACAAATCAAAAACTGCCTAAACCTCTTCGCCGGCTCGGTCAAATCACCCGTATCTACCATTCACCCAGCGTCAAAAAATGAAATTGCTTAAAACCCTAACAACAAAAAAACCACCCGCCCCAAAATCGCGCGCAACGTTCGAAACTCAGACTCAAGCCCAATACATACATAATCAGGTGTATGCGCCCCCACCTTTCAAAGATAATTGGGCGCCTCCTCTTATTTCGATCCTCCTTTAAAGAACCGTTGACGCCAAACGACTCCGTCAATCGCAATCGTCAAAAATACGAAACGCCACTCTTGCCTGCACCGACTTTAGCTCTTTCCTAACTGTCAAAGCGCGCATGTGCACGGCGACTTTCTAAATGCTACACCCTTCAAACGCGCGCAATCAGATCGACGTTCGACTTTTCAACCCACTCGCACCACGATAAATGACTTCCATGCCAGTCCATGACGCAAACCCTGTGAGACCATCTATCTGGTAAAACTACGCACGCCTCTCTCACTGCGCTCAGCATGTCCTTTCACCGCCCGACGCATACACGTGTATGTACACATCTCTACGAATCCTCTTGTTTCTTGAAGTCACCGTCGCTTGCATAACCCCCTCCGCATCTCTTCCGTGGATATACAACGTCGGAACTTGCTATCAGGAATTGTCTAGAACTGTAGCAACCCTCCTTTCGCTTTTTTTTTTGACGTAAGCGATTTCTCCTTTGCTCATTTCTTCTCAATGTTCCTCGATGTGCACTTTGCGCGCCATTCTGGTCTTTTCTGAAAGTGGCGACGTCATCTTATCAAGGTAGGCGAAGCGCCCATTTTTGTATTAAACAAATCGCGGATAGACTCCGTCACCGTCTTCGAATCACTCGCTGATAGACGACTTTTTTTTGATCATCCGCCAATAAAGACGATACATCACCGTAGAAAGGAGGGCCAAACTGCTATACGGCCCGTGCTACAAACCACTCCCCCTTGCATCTGAATTCATAGATGCCTTTTTCCAGTCCGTCGATCAACCGTACGCGGTGACCGACTCCCTGCTCGGTCAAGGCGGATGTGTAAGTCCAATCGAGCGCGCCTGCTTGAAAACTATCGACGAAAAAATATGGCCCGTTGTTTGGCTTAAAAAGGTAAGTACTTTTTTTTTTTTTAATCTATCGGCTTTGGAATTTCATTCTACTAACAGCAACTTCCATTTGTGTGTTTTGTACGTCAGTTCAAAATCTACTTCGTCGCAGTCCCACTCATCGAGGGGGCTTTGATTCATGAAGAAGACCATGTAGAACATAAGTTCTCTTTTGATCGAGTCAAAACCATGCCAGCGATCGATACGTACGCGACGCGTTCTTCGCCAACTCCCTTGCGCTGCTTTTTTCTGACCCTCTCGCAAAAAGACCCTTCATCGGCGCTACGATCGCCTTCTTGGAAGTCTTGGTATTGCTACTAAAGCCGTGTGCACCAGCATTCGAACCAAGCAAAATCGCCGAACTTCAATCTTATCTTGCTCTATGCGTTCAATTTGGCAGACCTGTGAAATCCTTTTCGTCCAATCATCAATTGCTGATCACATCTGCAATCTCTACTCCAATATCTATCGAACCGAACTCCGACGTCCCGCCTCCATCGTTTCTTGTATCCGAAAATGATAATATCCCTAAGACTCAAGCCGGTGTTTTCATCAAACTCTGCAGCGTCGAATTCGTCTCTCTTGTTCAATCCGGTTCGGCGGCCATTTTTGAGAACATTCAATCTAGCGGGATGATATCCGCAACCGTTTCCGCCAACACCAGCGCTCTCCCAGACATCACAGTTCAGCTCAATAAAATCACATCTTCCGATTCTGAACTTGTCAACGTCCGATTTCATGATTGCGTCAAAAAAAGCAGGCTTTCGTCTCAATCCATCTGTGTCACCTTTTCCCCTATTTCTGGCACTTTCCCGCTCTGCTGCTACTCAATCCGAGCCGCAGCCGGCGCGACTAAATTCCCAGCCAAGGGCATGTACCGCCTTGAAAAACTCAACCAAACTCAATTCAAAATTCTGCTCCAACTGAAATTTGAAAATTGTGCTTTAGAGTACGCTCATATGACAATCCCATTTCCCAACCAGACACCTATCGCAGAAACCAACTTGACGGCCACGGCCGGCATCACACGGATAGATAAATCATCTCCCAACAACGCCATCCAGTGGGACATTGACAAGCACTTCAAAAACCTAGATGCCACCTTGTCTGGTACAATCACTTTTTCCGAACAGAAGAATACAGAATACATTTTCAGCAATGATGGCAATATACCTTGCTCTGCTCTCCAGGCGAACCACTATGTTAAGATCAACTTCAAGGCCTTAGACACCATCTTTTCACGGTTTTCGGCATCGAAGCAAATTTTCGTAAACCAAAAAGCCTACAGCAGCTCTAAACACCTGACACTCAGCAGAATGTTAGTGTCCAAAAACTACATCATCAACAGCTCCTAAACGTCCCCTTGCATCCGCTCGTTCACGATTACTTCGTGTCTACGTGCTCCTCGACAACGAAATGACGTCCCACGCCCTCAAATTTGAAATTTTTGGCTCCCTTTCAAACCTACCAAAAGAGGCTCGGTGCGCGACGCCCGCGACCGGCCAACCCTCGGCAATACACAATCCGCCACGCAAAAAACTCAACAAAATACAATTTATGTATCTGCACGACGCCCACTTCTGTTCCGTAAAGGTCTATCCAATTTTTTGTACAACAGAGAAACACATTTTCACACTTTCACACACAATGAAACTGTGCTGTTTTTGCATAAAAGACGGATGCGCGGTCGCGACGAGCCCTCCGCTACCCTGGTCCAGCTGTTATCTCCTAATAACCTCTACCGGTTTGGAATTACGACGCTCGTTGATGATCTGTACCAGCCTGTCTGCATCCTCCCTACTCATCATATAATACACCTCTACTCCCTTTCCGAAGTAAATTGACACGGTCGTCCCTGAAGTGATCTCTATCTTTTGTACCAGGTCGTAGAGGAAAACCTGCTTGACAACCTCCTCATTGTCCTCGGAACTAATTCTGCACCAGGAATCGTCCTCAAGCTGTATGGTTCTTTCTCCGGTCCAAAAGTATTTGATGGGCTTCCTAACGACGAACTTCACCACGGGATACGCCTTGCCATCGTTTTGATCAAAGGACTTGATTTGCATCGTAACCAAGTCAGGCCGTGCAACCGCCTGTCCAGCCTCCCCCTCCTCGACCGAAGGGTGCAGGTTCATCGGCAAAGAGTATCCTTTAAGCAGTTGGAGAAACGATTTGAAGATGCCAGTCGCGAAATCAAAAATCCCTGCTCGGGACTGACCACTTGGGTCAGACTGTTGTTCGTCATATGCACCAGCTTTCTGGTCTTGAGTGAACTCTAATAGAGGGAATTCGATGTTCTCTAACAACTTAATGTCCTTGGCCCTGATAGATTTGTACTGCATTTCAATGGTTGCGCCCGGATGAACCAGACCTTCAACGGCGGCATAGAGGAGCTCAATGAACTCCGTCAATTGAGCCTCATTCCACTCGTTGCAGCAGTACGCATACACGGCTGCTATGTTTTGAAGAAGTATCACTGAAGTAAATCTCACAATGTATCTCGCGTCCTTCACATTGATAAAACGCCAAAATACCTGAAACACGAACTTTAGAAACTTGATTCCTCGAGATTCTTCGTCGTCGTTGGGAAAGTTTCTCTGAATCAAGGGTATCAACTTCTTCACTTGCGTGTACTTCGCCAACGCGGTCATCTCAAAGTTATTGGCATCGTTCCATATGCAGAACGCAAGCTTCATGTCATTTGTCTTAATCTCCCCGGTATATAGCCATTCCAGAATGGAGTACATGCTATCGTAAGAGATGGGAACGGATACGCTTTTCTTATCAGATAGCTCGTGTAGGACTCTAGAAAAATAGCCGCTGTATTCCGTGAGAAGCGTCTTCCTGGTATAGAGAAGCTTATCCCCTATACTGAGACATATATCGTTCCCATCAGGGACCTTCACTTTCCGCTCCCAACTGACCGAAACCGACTTTCCGTCTGTTTCCCCCGCGTTGTCAAGATCCGAAGTCGGCTCGATGCACTTGGGAATAGGTCTAAATCCCACGATCGACAACGTGGTAGGATCCAGCTCAATATTTTTGGTCAGCCTGGCTCCACGAATCACGAGCCACGACACGGTTGCTGCGTTTTTTTTAGCATCAACCAGAATCTCTAGGGCGGACATGCCAAATCTGTCCTTGACGTTAACGTCAACGCCCAGTCTGACGAAAAGATCCAAGATTTGGTGATGTCCATTTTCAGCGGCCTGTCTGACGAAAAAAAAAAGTAAGTTAAACTTTTTTTTTTGAACTGTGTGGCACGAGCGACGTACGTAGTGAAAAGGAAGCCTTCCAAAGTTGGCGTCTTCCACATAAGGATTGGCGTTTTCCTCAATCAGGAACATGACGATGGGAAGTGCTTTTTCTTCACAAGTGCAGCCAGCTGAGTAATGAAGAAAGGTCTAAGAAATGGGTCAGATATTGAAACTCAATAACACAGATATGCAACTCGCGCGACGCGTACCATGCCGCTCTCCGACACGTGGTTGGGGTCATAGTTTCCCTCTCTGTACAGGCGCTCAAAATTCTCAAAGTCGCCCCTCAATGCGGCAAGTTCGATGTCTGAATAGAAACTGTCTTGAGACATTATGTCAACAAAGAGATCCCTTCGTACGCTAGACCTATAGACTATAAAGAAATGCTCTAGGATGCGAAATTTGTTTGCTGTTGTTCGAATTAGGATAACTAATTGATATCAAGCTATGCGATATATTAATTCGCTTAATACAGCGAGTTTTTTATTTGAACATTTTTGGTTTTTTTTTGTGCAGCCAACAGACCTGGGGAGTCGTTTGCAAATCAAATATATAAGGGTGCACAGTTTCTGAATTAGAGCGCAATTCTCTCTGTCAGCGGGTTTTCAGCTAATTTTCCCCAAAAGATAGTTGACGGCTATCTGCGAACAACACGTAATTTCTGGGTCATCTCTTCTCTGCCGCGTCGACGCAAGCCGCACGGATAACCCTCTATTCATTGTAACCCAAGTGCTGACGCGTAAAAAAACTCTTCTTGTCTTTTGGCTGCTAGTGCGCTGCCGCAACGAGGCTGTCGTTAACTAGTGCTGCTCCCATGAAGCCCCTGACGTGAGAGAGCGCAGGCAGAGAGATGTTGGACAGATCGAAGGTGCCCTCGCGATGCAACCTGCCTTGCTTTATGAGGAAAATCTTTACACATGCGACAGATGAGGTCCGACCGTTATAAAAAATACAACAGATTGTGATGAGCAGCCGACTTTTAACAGCCATGTGTCGGATACATGTCAGTCGAGGCCACATTGGCAATCCGTGCACTCAGACTTCAGTATAGAGAAGAAACGTGAGAACGACGCACGCTCTCGGAAGTTGCGCTGACATGTACCGGCAAAGAGAGAATAAATACATAACGCCTCTTCTCGGTGCGCCACGGTTCTGCGCATGCCTGAAATGCATTATCCATGGTAGAAACCCACTTTTTTTGAAAGATACAATCGGTTTTTCGAAGAAAGTTAGGGCTGTGCCATAAAGTATTTTTGGTGCCATGCACTCTTGTTAAATCGTACTCGGTCGTATGTCTTGACGTAGTGGATAGCCTCCACGAAACCACGTACGATATTTCCCTGTTCGCCATAGGTACCAGGATAGCCCTGCGAATTCCAGAGACGTAGCCCGCCTCTCGCATCGGCATGGCTCGAGCCATAGACCACGGCCAAGGAGGGGACGCCGCTAGTCGAAAATATTTTACTGTCAAAAAATAGATATGCTCCATGTATAGACGTATGTATGTATTTTTTTTTTAACTAGTCTACAAGGCATACTTGGTAGCAGATCGGTCGTCAAGATGCAAAGTCTTAAAGCACTTAATGACCATATTTCCAATTTTGAATTCAGGGGCGCGGAAACGTTTCTGTCTGCATATCCCTACCCTCTGGCTATTGGCTGTTTGTATCTTTTAGTTGTTTACACTCTGAAACGCTTTATGAAAGACCGCCAACGTATACCCGTAAAGTCTATTTCTTTAATCCACAACTTCAATATGTTTGCCATCTCTATTATATGCCTGTGCGGCATGACAAAGGCTGTTGTCGATACCTTATATGTATGGTGAACTCGATGTGTAAAATTACCCCTATTAAGTTGACATAGCCAGCTCATTCACCTCACGTTCGTTACTTTAGAAGCATGGAATTCGCGATGGTTCAGAGATCTTATTTTGTGACAAGAATCGGTTGCAGGCCAAAGGCCCGTTGATGTTCTGGATTTACGCGTTTTACCTATCGAAATTTTACGAATTGTTCGATACTGTTCTGATTCTCCTTAGAAAGGTGCGACGCTCATTCGTACTATGATACTATGCTTTTTGCGAAGGACGAGTCTACGAGACCGTTTTTTTGCGTTTGATCTGTACACGTACATTGTGTACAGCACAATCTGACGTTTTGCTTTTAGAGTAATCTGGTCTTTTTGCACATCTACCACCACTGGATCACAATGATCCTGTGCATAGTTTCCCTGAGGTCTGCTATTCCCTACCAATGGAGTGCCACCATCATGAACGCGCTAGTTCACATTCCCATGGTATGCCCTACATGAACCAGATTTTTTTTCTGAATGATGCTTACATTTTGATTTTTCAGTACTATTATTACCTTTGCAGCATCCTTAATATCAATATATGGTGGAAACGTCTCATCACGATCTTCCAAATTGCCCAGTTCTGCATAGACATTACATTTTGCCTCATTTCCCTTTACTGGCAGCACTACGTCGCGCTTCCGGCTGGACGGAGCTGCTCTTCTTGGGAGATTCCGTGGGCTAACCCGTTTTCGCTTCTCGTCGTCTTTTCTTATCTTCTCTTATTCCTAGAATTTTACTTTAGGACGTACAAGCGCAGAAAGAACGCTAAAAAGTTCGCCGCGGAAGCCTCTGAAGCGAGCTGCAAGAAGGACTGACAGGGGTGTTCGTCGAAAGCAGTTGCCAACGATGCGCGTGTTTGTTTGGTGGTTTTGATTTTGTGTAGCGGTGCATCCTATACATATATAGATAAGCATTATGGCAATGTCGTTTCCATTTTGAGACAATAAATCAAATAGGGGTTCGGTGAGGTATGGAGGTTTGGTTTCGCGCGCGTAGGGAGGGAGAGGCTTACACGATGTGCGATTGAGGTGGGGTGTGATGTAGCAGTAGACAGTAGTCTCTTTTTTTTTTGCGTGGAGCAATTGTACGCCGGTTTTTGTATAGTAAGGGGGCATAAAACGTGTTGAAAGCGAGCTGGCGGTGATTTATGACTGACAGAGTGTGAAAAGGGCAGTGTAGTGTTGAACTCACATGCGAGAAGTTGTTACCTATTCTCCGAGAGCCGGCCTCGTTGAAAAGAGATTGGTCTATAGAATTTAAACTGGTTCTCGATGTTGAAGTATGTTATTTTCGGCCTTGCTAGGGTTTCGCTCAGAGCTTCGGCTGGGTGCCACTTTTTTGTCGACGAGACTAGTTGCTGACGACGGCGTTGCAGAAAAATTTTAGGTATGTTTATATAGGGTTTATAGGCGAGGACGACGGGCGTCTCGCATGCGGAGAGGGGGGAAGGGCAGGCGTGGTTCGCGAGGAGGTCGATTCTGACCTGTTCATTGAAAGCGTCACACCATCATGATCAGTCTGCGAAAGAGGGGGATGGGTCTCGTGGTGACAGGCAGAAGGGCGTGAACAAGTACGTTTTCGCGAGAAGGGGACGTGTATGTATGGTGTGTATGAGAGGCCGCTGACAGGTTGTTGCTGCCGCGTTGCGCGCGCGGCGTTGAAGGGATGGGGAGAGTATGAATTCTCTTGAGTCGTCCGGGGCTGGGTCTTTTTCTGAGATGTCTAGTGCGAGCGGCGAGATGTCCAACGGGATGCTTTCCCGCATGAGCAGCATGGGCAGCATGGGCAGCAGTATGGACGGGGTTAATGAGAGGGACGGTGGATACAACAAAGATGAAAAAGAGGCCGTGGAGTGGGGCCACTTGTGGGACACTTGGATGGATACTGTAGAAAGTGGTCGGATGCTGGACGAGATTACAAAGTTTAGACAGGCGACCTTTGCGTGTATTACCGCATACGTGGGAAACCTCGAGTTGCTGCAGAAGCTATTAGAGTGCGGCGTGGACATACATTGTCCTGACTACGACGGTCGAACTGCGTTGCACTTGGCTGTTTGTTCGAATCGTCTGGACGTGTTGAACTTTTTGATTGATTCGGGGGCGAAGTTGGGCGCGATGGACCGGTGGGGGAACACGGCAATGGACGACGCGCTGAGACTCGAGCACTATGCGGCGGCCACGCTGGTGGAGGTGGCGATTACAAAGCAGGCGATGAAGATGCTGTCTATCGAGTACATGAGCGGGGACTACATCCCGTCGAGCGCGGAATACATGCGAGAATGTCAAAACGTTATGCACATGAAGCACGATACCAAGTTCTACGATCTCACTGACACCAGCGTGTGCAAATTACCTACGATCAATGATGGGTGGGAGAAGAACAAGAGTCTGATCAAGCTGAGGGGTGTGAGCAACCCAGAACTGGCGGCCAGAGCGGCTGCGCTGGACAAGGAGCCGGCGGTACAATCTCAGTCACCGAAGAAAAAACTGCCACCAACCTCGGGCGCCACCCCATCCTCACGCAAGAACGGCCGCCGTCACTCCCTCAAGAACGGCATGATTGGATACTTTTTCAACCGTCTCAACACATTCAAGACGAATCTGAGTCACCGCTCAGACGAGGCAGCGTTGGGCGCGGAGTTTGACAGTTCTGAAAGTTCTCATAAATCGGCTGACGCGCTCGCTAACCCTCCTAAGAAGCCGTTGTTCGGGATTGTTTTCAACGAGAAGAGGGGTGCGTGTCAGGTGTTTCACTGCAACTGCAAGTACTATGTGGATAACCCAGAGGCGGCCAACACGGTGTGCACGTGCACACACTTTCCCGCATCTCATGAATGTTTGGGCATGGCGGACGAGCTGGACCTGTTGCACGAGCAGGAGCGAGCAACGAACAAGGCGTCTGCGCTGATGAGTGTCAACCCAGACTCGGAGTACCCGAAGGTGCTGAATCTCAATTTTGAGAACGAAGACGACACCGCACAATTCAGCGTTTTTAACGAGAACTCGGTGAAGGTTACCTCGTTGGACCCTCTGAGGCTTCTCTTCGAGCGCCAAATTGGCAAAGGCTCGACCGCGACCATATACCGCGGGTCCTATGATGGTCAGGAAATCGCCATCAAGCTCATTTCGAGGAGGCTAAACTGCCGCGCCTCGTTCCAAAAACTCCAACAACAGGCGCTCGAGGAATTTCGAATTGTATCTTCTATCCGATCGGACTATATTCTGAGGTTTTACGGCGCCGTGTTTCACCCGAGAATCTGCCTGGCATTCGAATATGCACCGCTCGGAAGCCTCTACGACGTGATGAACGGTCCGCTACCGAACCTCAGCTGGGCGTTGATTTTCAAATGGATGAAGCACATCATTTTGGGCGTGAAGGTAATGCACGAGTATAACCCGCCTATCTACCACCGGGACCTCAAAACGCCCAACATCCTGGTCAACGCGAACTACGACCTCAAAATATCCGACTTCGGACTCGCGAGAATCATCCAAGATGAGTCCACCATGACCACACTCGTCAAGCTCCGCGGGACTTACGCATACACCGCCCCCGAAGTCTACCAAGGAGAGAGATACACCGAATTGAGTGACATGTACTCTGTGGGCATCATCTTTTGGGAGATTGCGTACCTGATTCTCAAAGGGCATTACCAGCGGCCCTACGAAGAATACCAATCTATCGTCTTTGATTTTCAAATTATTGTTCAAGTTTCCAAAAAAAACACCCGGCCCACCATTCCAAACACCTGTCCGGAGCCTCTGAAGAACCTCATCGAGCGCCTCTGGTCTCCGGATCCCAAGAACCGTCTCACCTCATCTCGAACGCTCGATGCCATCCTGGACTTAGAGCGCAAGTACAACTCCTCTCCCAAGACGTGGGACTCGCTCCTGACGTCGAAGTCCTCGGAATGAGACAGGAGGAGTTTGGGCTTCGCGTACACTACTCTGGTGTAAATAAAATGCTACACTTTTTGGCAAAAAACAATTTTTATTCTGTCATGTTTTCACTGACCGGCATTGTTTCTTTGAGTCGCACTATGCGCCTGACCGCAGCCCTCGTCAGCGACTTGTTGAACTTATTCACGTTTCTGAACACAATGTTGGTGTTTCTGTTGATATCCTCGGAATCCAAACTGATGGTCTTGATCAGCTTCGACGTTTTCTTGTTTTCTTCGGCCTGCTCGATCAGACAGAGGGCCCTTTCGCTGTTGTTGTAGACGATTTGGACATTGCGTTTCTGAGAACCCGAGTACTTTCTCTTGTTCAAATTGGCCAGATTTCCGGGCTCTGTGGAGAACACGACTCCGTTGTCGGCCCTTCGGCGCAAAAAACACGAGTTCCTACGCACGATCCCCCACGCAATGCTCGGCTGGGCTAGTGGGAGGTAGGGACTGTGTTGGCGTCTCTCGGAGGAAGCGGCGGGCATGACGGGGCCTGAATACAGGAACCAGGCGGAAAGGAGAGGAAAATCAGTCTGGTTGAGTTTTGAGCTCGTAAACCTTTTGGGGTGTTTTTGCGCGAAATGGCGCTGTGAGTGCACAGAGCGAGACTTCACCGCGTCCGCATTGCGGTCTGTGCGGGTGGTGCAGGAAAAAAACGTCGGTCGCGAAAGGATGTGATAGTGCTTTAAAGGACTTTCAAGGGTGTGGACGTACTGGATCCAAAAGGCACGAGCAAAATAGGGATGAGAGAGGTTTTTGCTAAATAAATCAAAAAAAAAAAAAAAGGTTAAGTGGCCTTTCTGGGACTTTTTTTTCTCAAAAATTTTATCCGTTGTCTCTATGTTGAAATGTGCATCTGGAACCGTAAAAAAGGTATGTAAATAAACTCTTCAGCCGAAGGCGTCCGACACTAAACAAATCCTCTCCCACAACAGGTAAGGACGATCATAAGCAAAAGCCATGATCCCTTCTTTAACATCGCGCTGGAAGAATGGCTATTCAACAACGAGGATGTCACTCACCCTATCTTGTATCTCTGGAGAAACTCGCCAAACGTGATTATCGGGAAACATCAAAACCCGTGGAAAGAGTGCAACGTTCAACTACTAGAAAAAAACAACTTCTTGCTCGTTCGTCGGCACTCAGGTGGCGGAGCGGTATACCAAGACCTCGGAAACAGCATATTCACTTTCCTTTGCAGCAAGAAAGATTACTCGCTAGAGAGAAATGTAGAAATACTCAAGAAGTCTATAGATCGATTCGGCATCAAAGCGGAATTCAGCGGAAGAAACGATCTTCTAGTCGATGGCCGAAAAGTCTCTGGATCCGCCTTTCGAAACGGCCTGGACCGTGTTATTCACCATGGGACGATTATGCTGAATGTGAACTTAGACAACCTTTCTCTCTATTTGAACGTCAATAAAGAAAAACTTTCAAGCAAGGGTCTTGACAGCGTGCGCCAACGCGTTGCCAACCTCTCGGAATTCTGCCCCCTGATCACCCACGAACAGTTCTGCAGTTCTCTGCGAACCGAATTCATGCGCTCCTATCAATCAGAAGAAGAAGATGTGGTCGAGTACAATGTCGATTTCATGCATAGAAACAACGATATCAAAAAGCTCTACGACCAACTGCTAGATTGGGAATGGAGGTTCGGTAAAACGCCGAATTTCCAACACAACCTGGAAACCAGGTTCAACTGGGGTATCATCGACATCTACTTGAATGTGGTAATGGGGAAAATATCAGGCGTAAAAATATACTCTGACTGCCTCAATCCCTCTATGATAGAATGTCTAGAACACGGACTCGCCAATGCGCCCTACGACACGCAAGGCATATCCAATGCCCTAGAAAATGTCAAATCTCAGTTTTTGGGGAGTCCCTCAGAACAGCATATAGAAGAAATCAAATCGTGGATTGTGGAAAAAATTTGACGTTTTTAATACAAAAAAATTACGCCAATTTGACCTCCTTTGCCCTCTTTTTTGGCAGAGCCGAAAAATTTCGGTAGGCTCGCTTTTTTTCCCTCCTCGATGCTCGAATTTTTTCGCTTTTCCAACGCCCCACCGATCTCATTGCCCCTTCCCCCTATCCTCAGACATGATTGATGGAAGCCGGTACGACCGCATCTAGACTGACCCCATTTATTCTTTCTATCATTTCTCACAGCTATCTCTCACATTGGGAAAAAATATGTGTCCGCGCGCTTTGCCGTCGAGTCGGCTTTTATTTTCACTACCCTCAACTCAGAAGACAGCGACATCACCAAAACGCAGGAAGTGCTGCCCATGGAGGAGGGCAGCGACGACGAAGAAAAACAATTTGGCTCGCTGTCTAATGCCACCCTCGACTCCAACCAGGAAGAATCCAAAAAAAGCGAGAAGGCAGAAGAAAACAAATACGACCTAAAGCATTGGGACTATTTAATTGCAGAGGCCTCAAAAAAAGGTATCCACGAAGCTCGCCAAGTTTATCAAAAGTTCTTCGAAGTCTTTCCCACCGCAGGTACCTATTGGAAGCAATACGTCGAAATCGAGCTCCATCATAAAAACTACGACGCGGTCGAGGAAATATTTCAAAAATGCCTGCCTATATGCGTAAGCGTCGACCTGTTTCGAATATACTTAGACTACACTCAAAACATCAAAATGAAGAAGGCCGATCTACCCCCCTCTGTTAAAGTGGCGGCCATCACCAACGCCTTTGAATTTTCTCTCGGCCAGGTTGGTCTCGACATCACCTCATCACCTATCTGGGCCGAATACATTGACTTTCTACGGTCTGACTCCAATCCAAATATCGAAGCAATTCGAGACGTCTTTCGTCGCGCCATTCCGAACCCTATGCACAACATGGAGTCCATCTGGTCAAAGTACCACGAGTTCGAAAAATGGACAGAAGTTCCGAAAAATATCGAATTTCTTCAAAGAACATACGACGAAGCGCGTAAAGTGTACCGCACGCGAAAAAGCTACGTCGAGGGTATCAACAAGAACATCCTCCCACCGTCAAGAGGACAACAAAAAGAACTTCACCAAGTCAAACTCTGGAAAAAGCTAATCGACTACGAGAAGCAAAATCCCCAAGGACTCGATAATGAGCAACTCGAGCGAAGGATAAATTTCACCTTTAACCAGGCCATCGCCTGTCTCTATCACTACCCCGAAATCTGGATCATGGCGGCTCAGTACCAAATTGAGACCCTCCACATACAAAAGGCTAAGGAAGTGTACCAGAGGGCCGTTCATGCCCTGCCTCATAGCCTTTTGCTGAATTTTCAATACTGCGACTTTTTAGAGCTGAACAATATGCAACTCGAAGCCGACGCACTCTATCGAAACCTGATCAAGAGCGAGTCAGATAATTTGCTGGTCTGGATTCAATACATGCATTTTTGTCGCCGAACGCAAGGCATTCAAGGCGCGCGCAAAGTTTTCTTCAAGGCCAGAAAACAGCCAAATTGTACGCACCACATCTATATCGCAGCCGCCCAACTTGAATTTTATGTAAATAAGGATGAATGCGTTGCGAGGAATATTCTGGAATTGGGATATAGCCAATTTAACCGAAACTTAGACTTTTTACAGCACTATGTTGAGTTTCTATTTCATCGAAATCAAGAAAGTTACATGCGAGTTTTGTTCGAAAATATTTTATCAACGCTGCCCAATAGCAAAGCTACCGAGATATGGAACTATTTCCTGAAATTCGAAAACCTTAACGGGAACTTGGAGGCCGTGATCAAGCTCGAAAGCCGCCGCTCTAAGGCTTACACCGGAATGGACCCCTCTGGTATTCTGAGCCTTGTTCAGCGAAAACGGTTTTTGGACCTTTGGCCCTGCACGAGCAAAGAACTCATGTCATTTTCAAACGACTATCACCCCCCTGAACTCGAGGATAAAGGGGAGGACCTCCTGAACGCCGGGACCTTCGAAAAGGAAGACTCAGACGCCAACGTTGCCAATTCGAAAAAGAAGGAGAAAAAAAGCACAGTTGTTGTACCAGATTTAAACCAACTTGACCTGTATTCTCGGGGCGGGTCTTCTTCTATTCTGAACCTGCGCCTGACCGAGTTCATTCAATGCCTACCAAAATCTTGGAGTGGAGTCGAAATAGATGTAGACAAGTTGATTCAATCAATCAGAGACAACAGATTAGAAGTCGACCCAAACATCTTCAACAATGCTCCACCTAGAGCCATTGATAGCAACGACAACCAAGAGACGTTCAGTCAAGTCAAGTCTAGAGAGTTAGCGGACAACGACGTCTATCACCGCCGCACCAAAAGACAGCACCTAATGTCTTTAGTTAATAAGAGAGAAAGAATAAACTAGAATAATACTACAGAATAATCAGCTAAGACCATGCTTTCTTATCACGCGTGACTTGTTTTATGTAAATTTGAAGTACACAATCTATAGATTCATAACGACAGAAAAGAGATTTGATTTTGTCTTTAAAAAGAAAGCCGCGTTTTCAAATCCAACCAGCTGCGTGTGGCTCTTATGCGTCTCCATCGCGCTCCATATAAACCTCTTTAATGGCACCCACCT
Source organism: Schistocerca gregaria (assembly GCF_023897955.1). NCBI lineage: Eukaryota > Metazoa > Arthropoda > Insecta > Orthoptera > Acrididae > Schistocerca > Schistocerca gregaria. Next base: position 74,220 of record NW_026061838.1, on the reverse strand, counting down.
TGTTAGTCGTTAAATATTCAAATTCTTGCAAATTCAAAAATTTTGACATAAACCATTGAACGTCGTTTCAAATTTAGGAATTGTGCGCATCGAATCGCCAGAGGTACCAGATCCGGACACCTTCATCGATTGTATCGTTATCTTCGAGTACGTACTTGCCGGATTCCTACACCGCTTAATTAGCCCGTAGAGTATCAAAAAGTAAAAATTCTAGACCTTTCGCGGCCTTTCGTTAAGTATCATCTTTTTTCCTCCTCGACTATGACGAAAATTCAGGTGCGATCTATTGTGTAGCGCTGAGAAGATGCTTGAGATTGCTCGTTCACCCCTTGCGTTCTGAAGCTTGTTTCGTGGTCTGCCGGAGCTCGAATTGAGCGGGCGAGATTCAATGCAAGCTTTTTAGGTTTTATTTTGGCCATTTCGGTGTAGCCGTGATATCGTTTGTGTTAGCGATACAGAAGTTCGATCGAAAAAGTTGAATTGATTGCTTTCTTCATCTCTGCATGACAACCACATTCATTTGGTGTGGATAATTTTTCACAACATTTGAACTGATTCTGCCTTTTATGACGAAGGTACCAGCCAAAAAAAATATGATAGGGAAATCTCTGATGCTGAACAATTTACTGAGAAAGTTTTTTGTTTACTTATGGCAGAAGAGGCATCTTGACTGTAATGAATAAATCAAAACTTTGGATGTTTGTTGCTCTAAAAAATGTGAATCAAGTCATCGTGTTAAAATTTATGGTACGTAATACGGTTGTTCCATTAATCGTCCAATTTTTGGTGCGTTTCAGGACGAAAAAACTTAATTTTACCAAACTTGCATTGTACGATCGGTTCTAGACATGTCTCAAGCAGAAATACCAAATATATGCAACACAGATGCTGACTAGAAAATAAATATGGATCCATTACTCTTGGTCTCTCTGTCTCGACATTCACAAAAAACAGATTGTATAGCAGAGAATGTAAAGGAAAAAAGCATATGCTCCAGCTGGATTTACATACATAGATTTTTCATTTTGTACGCCTCTATTTAGAGAAAAAAAAAGTGATTGTATAGAGAATGTGGAATTTACAAAAATTCTATAAACACTAAAAATAAGACTTCAGTCATCATGATGACTGACACAAGTTTCATTAAGGCTGGTTTTCTTTAAACCAGATATATGAGGAACGAGTTCAAATTCATTCAAAGGTGAAATCAACGGTGCGGGGCCGGCCTGTCTTGAAATAATAGGGGACACTTCATGGGTAGCTGGTTGTTGTGGCACAAATCCGTGAGGTTGCTGTTGAGATATAGGCTGCGGATATACATAGGGTATTTGAAAGTTCAAGTTTGCCTGTTGCAGACTGAACGATGAACAAAGAAGTTGTGTATACATGCATTGTAAATCCACACTGTTTTGAGAACAGAATGGAGTACTTTGCTTCTCAATTGATTTTTCCTTGAGCTTGGTTTTAGAATTATAAATTGCAAACTGTGTCAAAAAGGAAAGTCTTGTCAAAAAAAAAAGCAGCTAGCGGTAATGTACCATTTTTTCATCTTTTTTAATCCCTTCCTGAAAAACCGGGGCATACTCGTGATTTTTGTTTTGTGAGGATGTCTGATTACTTGAACACGTGTTCGTACATTGTGTATTTATTGTACTATTCAGACATGAGTGAATGAGATTCAGCCCTTCTGCCTTCTTGATAATTGGCTGCAGTTTTGGAGTCGCGAATCCATAAATGTGACCTGTTTCCGATGCAACTAGCAAAAATATGTCCGTCCCCGTTAGAACAGAGAGTTGCCACGCCTTATTTCGGAGTTTTAGAGAGGCCGTTAGGTTAAAATTTTTGAATAAAGATAAGGCCGAATTGATGCATGCGTATGCATCGTTAAAAAACCAGTGCCAGATTACGTTGACACAAATACCTTTTTCATAATACCACCCTTTCTTTTGCTGAAAGTTGTGTGGCGTCTACATTTGTCTTCTAGAAATTCAATTTTGACTTTTCTTCTGCCCTTCTTCTTCTCCTTTTCCCCCGTCGTAGCTTCGTTATGTACCATTGATTTATCGAACGCATTTTCGTTTACATTACAATTGGAGGAGTATTCTGAAGACGCTATATCATCGCTCATTTTGAACAATGTGCTATCAAAAAAAGACCGTTAGCTTTTAAAATTGAGGAAAATAAATTCATCAAACACAGAGGTTATCTGCTGCATTTATTAGTATTGTTGAATAACATCAAGATTGTGATGAATATTCAAGCAGGTGAGAAGAATGTCGAAGCACAAAATAAATCTCTTTTTGCAAATTTTGCCGGTAGTTGAGACTGAATTGATTATATGCGTGACGAATGCATACGCATACGTGATTCGAACACACCAATCGATGCCAGGTATTCTGAAACTAATAAAAATAGCTCAACCCCGAGTAGGTCGGATTTGAGGTAGAATTGAAAATGTTCGATCTAAAAACAATAAAGGGAAAGAGTAATACTGCAAAATTTTGCACACGTGCACAAGAATATTGTAAAAACTGTATTACAGTAAAATAGATCTAGTCTAGGAAAAACAAGACAGAGCAGTAGGGGAACTGAAAGGCAATAGAAATAATGTCGAATGCTGTTTTATAATTTTTGAACGCACATTGAACCAATTTTGGATTCTTTGTATCGAGTAGAATGTACAGTACCTTTCGCTATATTGGTTTTGCTCAGTGGGGGACATGAGCTAAAATAGAAATTGGAAGATAAATGATAAAAATATTTTGAAGCCGGCAAATTGCTAAGACCTCCTCGTAGAAGTACTCTATTTTAAGTAAATACAAGATTTACTTTTTTTAGCTCTTAAGATTTCGTATTAAAAATATTTGTTCAGTAATAAAAGAAGATTGAATATTCTCTATACTATCTATACTAATCAAATCAAACTTTAATACTGATAGTGCAACTCGAAAATATGACAGTTAACAACACCAATGCAGTTCTATGAATTTCCGTTTTTTTACTGTTATCCGTTTAGGCATTTCAGGTTTCGCTAAGGAGTGACGTTAGAAAACAGACATAACTTTTGTTCAATTCCGACATCTTTTTTATTTATGATTTATTTGATCACCGAAAAGTTTCTCGATAAAACGTTCTCGATATGCTTTCATCGACTGTACATGCAAATCTTTAAAACACTCAGGTAGCGTTGAGACCATGTTTCCAGGCTGTCCGCCATATACGCAAAATGGAGGCACTACCGTTCCAGGTGCTAGTATGGTATCAGGTAATACCGTACAGCAATTGCTGACCAGACACTGTGAAGACTAAAAATAATGTTAAAATGTCTTTGCCATTAGTGAGACATAATTCCAATGGATCAGGGCATGTCCTCAGGACAGGTTTGAAACAATATGCGTAATCAAGCTCCTAAAAAACACATACTAAGACGCTCCCTCTCCCGATCCTCACATTGGAGCCAACAGAAATGCATTTCACGATGCATTTTGGTTCAATCAGCACATTTTCTCCAATGGTAAGAGGAAAAAACACAAGTCGACTTAAAAAAATTAGCATCTTCGAAACACCTAGACTCAAGCTGAATTTCATCAAAGAAGGACGAATACCATAAACCTACTCTTTGAATGCTTTACTTGATGGCCGAAGAACTGTGTCTTTTCCAATAAAACAATTCACACCAATTTCAATGTCGGTCATATCGCCTCGAATAATAACTCCATGGTCCAGAATACACTTACGTACAAAAAGAAAGTATAAGAGTTCATCATTTGCCTCCATGTTGACATTAACACGAAGCTCATATGTCGTACACATCCTAACATACTGAACCTCTCAAGAGCACGTTCTCAGCTCTGTAAAAATTCAGCTTTTTACTGATAATGTTGAAAGGTTCTATCAACAAATAGTCATCGGAGATCTTTTCACCAGACTCCTCCATCGCGACGAGGCTGCAAAAAAAATAATTAAAAAATTGTTCAATGCTTTTTTAATCATGATCAAAAAGCTTCTGAAATACACACTTATCTTCATCTATTGTCCACTTCTATTGCCAAGGTGCACAAAAAACTACTCCTTAGCTAGAGAGTGCGCCTCGCGCGTATACATATATATATATATAAATATCGAGATGTCTTTTTGTCTTTCTGTAACGATATATATACATACATACGCGCACATATACAATACAATGCCTTTTTTTAATAAAGCACAGACACGAAGCAACGCCAATGGTCAACGTGCTGTTTTATGTTCTGCAGATTCGTGTTTTTTTTAAATAACTAGTAGGGACTATGTAAGTCTTTATACGGCATGTTTAACCGTTATATCACTCCAAGGCTGAAGAAGAATTGTCATCATGTCTTGACCCATATGAGACAGAGTTAAGGTTATTCTCTGTATCTTCCATGTCGTAGTAATCTGAAGCCAAAATGCTATCATCGAACGTTCCTCCATCATGCATGTCCCAGCTATTTATACTCCCGTCTTCTTCATCATTTGCATCGTATATCTCTTCAAAAATTTCCTTTTCAGCGTGGTTCTGCTCGCTCTCAATTCCAGGAGAGTAAAACTGTTCAGCTGGTGACGAAGCAACATTTGTCGGCAAAGTGATAGCTTGATGACTCAGATCAATTTTTACATGGCCGCTATCCTCCTTGCTAGCGGTCACGGGGACACCATCTGGCATTTGTATTGATTCTTCTGTGCAATACGCTTTTTTTATAATCATAATTCGATAAAAATAATTTCGCCAAAAACAGTACTCGCTAATTTTTTCTGGAACGAGTTCATAGCGAAGTCGATTCAATCTGTCGTCCTTCTTCAGCGCAGCTTGAATTCGATGACATGTGTGAGTCATAATATGTACGCGACTCACAAGAATAAATGCAAAAACAGAAAGCTTAACGGTTTCGTGTAAAGCTACCGTTTCCACCCAATTTTAATGTCTCTCTATATGCAGCATACCGTACCCATAGCAACTGGAACCCAATCTTGTAGGTCTAGTTGAAAATCATCTTCATCAGGCAGGGCATTGGTAAAGTGCCTATGCTAAGGTACTCCACAATCAATAAGCAACGAGATTTCGAACTAAAGAAAAACTATCATCCTAACACGTACGCTTTCTGAGAGATTCATAATCATTTCTCTTACCTCTCCTTCCACCTGTGGGTTTTTAAGGTCTAATTCCTCCCAAGGTGCACATACGTTGCTATTGCCTTTAAATTACCGACAGTCAGTGTTAATGTTATCTCCTCTCGTGAGTTAGACGCTTTGTTTTTTTTTGTTAGCACACAAAATGACATAAAAAGTATGGTTTGTGCTTTCATACTTAAGCTGCGATAGTCGCCTTCTTCGTATTCTTCGGAAATAGTATTGACGATTTCCTTGGTAGTGGCTTTGACCTTCTCACCGATTTGTTGTACTCCCATATTCAAATTAGACCATCCCTGTTTAGCGAGAGCTGGCAGCATAGCATTATTAGATATAATTTGATAGACTGAAGATAGGACCACCCTCGCTTGCTTATATCAGACTCCAATTGTTGATATGTACATACTGCCAAGCTTTGCTGTCAGTTGTAGCATAGTCAAAGGCACAATCACAATTGTGAAAATGAATTTTTTTTATTTTCTAAAGCAGAGCAATATTACGCATAAAGAATTAGAACTGTAAACTAACAAACACCTTTAGCATCCCGAATAGTTCGATTTTTTTGATAGATAAAGCATCGGCGCTTCTCATATACACTGTTGTTTTCAAATATGCATTCACCTCGCATGAGGTGCTTGCAAACACGCAACCAATTTTTAAGCTAATAGAAATATAGGAGTTTTTACTATTTCGAGTTTCAAACCTCATACAATACGTTCGCAACTTGTTCTAAGAGCAAAGAGCTTACGTGCATTTCTAATCGAAGGTACGTTAAAATTACGTCTTTACATAGCGAGCGTAGGCTGTAATACAAAGAGTGATATAGTCAGCCTCAATGCAGAAGGCTCTGAATTTGCTAAACCTCTCGCTTGGCAGTTGACAGAGCCGATGGTTCCAATGTTATGAAGAGGGTATGCTGTGGAGAGGTAAATGAATAAGAGCAATCCTAACTTCCTCAATTCATGCTTGTGGCAAAAATTTAGTATTTGTGTTTTGTAGAGTAGTCCTTTAGCGATACGACGAGGCCTTTCCCTTTTCTGGCCCCAGTGTAGACGATTTCAGTAAGATCTATAAGTTCCTGCTTGTTTGTAATGGGCCAGTTGACTGTATAGTTGAGAATATGTGTTTCAGGTGAGTCTCGACATATATAGCATAATTTTGTGTATAAGAGGGATACATACTTTTGTTATTGTTACCGGTGCCCAAGTCGATCATGATATGTTTGTTTCTAAAGAAGAACATCAACGTCACTGGATCGTAGAGCTCATACATTTTATTAAAATCGGGGACTTCATCGATGTCGACGACGTATATTACAGCCATATTTTGTAGTGTGATGACAACCTTGCTTAGTGTTTCATCCATTTGCATACATTCTGGGGTCCCATCCTGTCCGAAGCGTATGATAACTACTCGATCCTCTTCGCTGAGGATTGCCTGATCGACTGCCCAGCCAGAGGTTAGATGAATAAGACTATAGGCCATATTTTTTTGTTTTGTCGAGAAGAGAACTAAATCTGAACAGAAAACATCTTTTTTTTTATGCTACATGAGGCCAACAATGCTTTCCTTCATCATATATTCTACATCGTGGCAAACAATAATATTTGTTTAATGTATGGATGTTTTTGAAGTTAATCTATTGGCAGACGAGAGGTTCGTATTACTTGTGAAATGTATCTGTGCTAGACAAGAAGCAAATGTATATCTACATAGTATAACATAAAAAAGCGGCTAAACAACGTTTGGGCCCAGGTCACCATTTCATGAGAGATGGCTGTTCTGGAGGAATATTCATAGGGGGGTGCGTGGTAACAAATTGAGACAGAATGGTAGCGCACATGTACCCCAGAAGCCTATGATGATAGACGACGTATCTAGGTGCGTGTGTTCTGACTTGCTCGTATATTTTTTTTGTTCTCGTGATCTCACTATCTTTGGAATTCAGAGATGCTATGAAAGACAATTGGAATGAGTGGCTTGGGTATGCTGAAGTGTTTGAGGACTGTGTAGATAGGCGCCAACTTTCGCGGTCTCTGTTCAAGCGTGCCTCGGATATCTCAATCGATGCTGAGAAAAATTGTGATGCCATTGTACGCAATTAGACTTGTCGAATGGTCTGTGCATAATGTACGATTTTTAACGTTTCATGTTTCAGTTGATGGGTTTAGACGAAGACGATAGAGCATGTGTTCAGGACAATATTGCAACACTTAGAGTAGCTATAGAAGAGGTGAGTGATACCTACAATTCAAACGGACGACATATAGAACACCAGGAGGGTCGTATACTTGCTATTATGGACAATGACGGAATAATCGCCGACTGGAATTATCATTTGCTCCCTCATACAGTAAACCCAGGTACCACTAAGCCAGATATTTTTTGTGAAAAAGTTTTTGAAAGCTGGTGGAAGAGCCAAGAAATTTGGCAAGAAATGGTCCGTGCCAATAAGCAAACAGAGAGCTTTGCATCTATTTTCGCACCTATCCCAAAAAATAAACCTTTGAAAAACATTCCGGGAACTCTGGAACATTGTGGCGTATCCTCTGAGCATTCATCATCTTGCGCTATGTTAGAATTTGTTATATTACTCGATGATGACGGCGAGTTCTATTGGTGTATGGTCGCATTCTATGATGATATCGCTCTTGGATGCTCGATGTCTGAGCGTCAAAAACACATATTATTATTAACGTTGAACGAAATCAACAGAAGTGGAGTGGCAATTAAAAAAAAATTGGAAAACAACATTAAGTTCCAGCCTTATGTGAGTTTAGAGAAATATAGGATTTCTAGAGTGCTCGTTACACCATTGCTCTTCCAATTTTTGAAGTGGGCAAAAGAGCAAAAAAAGATCAGTATGGGACGATTTATGAGAAAGCTTAAGTTTTCTCTAAATACCGCCTCACCCTATCTTCAAGGTACAAAAAAATTTTTTTGCCCATTTGTGTGTATACCGTAATAACTTTGGTCTATTTAACGTCAAGTGCTTCATGAGAATGCTATGTCTCCACTCAACTTGGGATTAAGAGCATTGTTGCTGCCTTCATCTAGCTTGATATGAAAAAGCGTATGTGTCGCAGCACACAGATGTATTTTAGATGCCACGTTCATGCAAGAGAAGAGTTTACATCCGTTGGTTGGATAAGAGAGATTTGACAAGTGTGGCTTCTTACCCTAAGACGTTTGTGCCATTACATTTTTTGGTATAGATTGACAGCTCTTATTGCTGATAAACGTATATGATCAGATATAGAGAGGCGTAGTTGTTCAATTGTCAGCTGTTTTGATATTTTAATGTATGTTTTTTACCGCTTATCGCTCGTCGGTAGTTCCAGCCCAACATTTGCTTTACAAAGCGTTACGTTTGAATACATATAATGTCCCACAATTTTAGAAATGAACGACAAACTCCTCAGTACAGAGGTGGGCCGAGGCTGTGATTATTGCAAGCATTTCAGAGCGAATTGTATTTCTCCTCCGCTATTGTTGCCCATGGACAAAATGAACATGCAAGAGCTACACAAAGTCGCGTGCACTCATGTTGGTAAAATCGAAGCTAAAGTTTGTGTTCTATCGTGCGCATGTATGCGTCATCAATGGACTCTACAACAAGGAAAACCATTGCAGTGCACGTGACATTCAATGCCAGTTTGTGTTCCTCAATGTCTTGTCTGAGGTTTAGAATATTATCTGTACACAAAATTGCACAATTTTTTTTGCATCGTCCACAACGCACCGGCGGCTAGCGGTACTTTTTTTTGATAAAGAATTTCTGGGTCACCCTTTTATTATAACTCACAGCAGCTGGCCACAGACTCTGGCTATTTTCGGCTTCGTAAGTATAAGACTACTTTTTATAGGTTTGCATATAGATGACATTAACGTTATTTTTGTCCTCGAATCTGATCTACTCCTTCCTTCTGTACCATATTTCGAAAGGGCAGTTTCACTCTTGGGTTATACTAAAATTGGTTGTGATTGTTTGTATTCCTCTGCAGAGTGGAGATGTTGTATCGAATTTTCCTCAAGGCGTCTATAGGATGCCCTCGGGCGATGGCAAGCATCCGTCGTCCGTGCCTTGAGACGGTGAACAATGTACCCGTCATGTCCTTACCACAGCCAGCGTCCAGGACGATAGGGAAAATATTATTTCGGTCTCCTCCTTTATTCCAGCCATCGCAGCGTGTGCACGAAATTATTTATGCGGAGGGGAAAAACAAAACAACCAAGAGAGCGGCCAAAAAGCATCGAAAGAGAAAAGGCAAAATCGTTAACATGAGGAGGTGATTTTTTTTTGTTCCGGCGTTTTATGTAAAAAAATGAAAAAAAAATTCGAACAATTTTTCTCTGGTCTTCTCTTGGTGCTAGGGCCTTGGTGTTGGAGCTTCGTGAAACTTAGGCAGTTGGGACTCCCTTGCGCCGTGGCTGTATATACGTTTGTCTATATTTAGAATACATTTGAGCACCTCAGCCTTCCGTATTGTCTTGAGTGTTGTGGATTTACACTTAATCGACCCTTTTAAAATCTAAGCAGTTATATGGAGTCTACTGGGATTCCAGATTCAAACGATGCGAGGTCTTCTTTTTTTTCAACTGAAACCACACACACTAATCACACAAGACAATCCAAGTATCTTGGGCAGAATGACGTCTTCAGCGACGATAGTTTTTTACGCAGTTCAAAGAATTCGTCACTACATCGAGCGCTGAATGATTTTATGAAATCTTCTCACTCCTATGTCGAGTATTTAGCATCTCATGGAACTGGAAAAAGTCAGCTATTGACATTTTTATTAAATGCTCTACAAAAAAAGGAATCGCTAACAGCGACCTGCAATTTGGACGTACGTTCTACGCCTTCCGAGGCTACAGACCGAGATATACTATCGGCTCTCGTTATAAGAGAGGAATTAAACAATCTACAAAGCCGTGGACTCAAGCTCTTTGAAGCCGTACAAGAACTTACGCAAAGGCTCAACGATGCACGTTCTTCTCGATTTGATGTCACAGATTCAGTTGTTTCGTATGAAGAAGATGCCTTGGCCAAGCTTTTACTGCCTTCGGCTCTACCCGAGAATATGAAAAAGCGCCAAGCTTTTGATGAGCGAAAGGCACATCGTGATCGATTTCAATCTAGCTCGTCTGCTCTTAATCAACAATCTCCATTTTGGTTAGAACAAGGTCATAAAAAATTGCGTATTGAACCTCTTTTTAGCTGCAAAACTGCTACTCTGTCAGATCAAATTGAAAAGTCGCCATCATTTACCAAAAAAGGATCTTCTAGTACAGAAGATCGTAGAAGCGTCGTGAGCGGCGACGGTGATTGCTCGCACCCCTGTGACGGCGATAGAATAGTGGAGCTTGGAAAGGCCATCGAATACTGTTCTCCTGTTCAAGGTAACAATCATGATGAGCTAACTGACTCCGTCGATTCTCAGTCTTCCTGTGTTTTTTCGAAGACTGAATGGTCATCTCAGAATGGCGACGATTTCAAAAGCGATTCGTCTTGTGCTGCTTCTGATATAGATGAAGGGATCTATCACGAAAAAAACTTGTATCTATACAACGACGAAGACGAAGAGTCTGAAGTGACAGAAAATTTTGTCAGCGGAAAAGATCAAACAGAATTTAATGACAGCAGCTCAGATGAAGAAATGGGAGATACCGCTAGCACCGATTTATTTCTGGCAGATCCTTCAGACACAGCTTCAATTCGAATTATTTTACCTACGTGCTTAAGGCTGCCAAATAGCCCTAATGACGAAAATTGCAATCAAGACTTACCGTCCAACATGCGAAAAAGAGGGTTTGACGGATCAGCCGATTCATCCCCAGAATCAGGCTCTACCAAGAGGTTTTTCATTTAGCAATTCTTGTTATTATTTTTACTGTCAAGTGTGTATTTTTCGACATCAATAAAATTCATTTACTATTAGCACTATTGCATATGCGCATATCGCTTCCAGCGGCCACTCATAGGCTTCTGTGTGAGCTCTGAAGCCGAGCATTGCTAGCTCACCTATCGGTAAGGGCATTGCAAGGACAAGTTTCCGTTTTTAGTCGCGGGAAGGCAGTTGGTTTTGCGCGTATATCCAAAAATCCTACACAATGCGTACAATCGATACAACTTTTTCCTGAGCCACTGAGAGTCCAGACAGCTTCTAAATATACGGTTGCATCAACGCACATGCAACGCCATGCTAGATCTCAATCTACCCCGTAACATTCTAAATTGGTACAGGACAATTTGAGAGCACGTGCTAAGTTGTGTTTTTCTTCACACCCATTTTTACACATAAGTTCATATGGGTTGAGAGGCACTGTTATACAAACGTGGATAGCTTTCTACACGTTTGAACGCAGCTACTCGCCTTCGAGTCGTAAAAGCATTGTTGCCTCCGTTTATTGCGACGGGCTCCGACAAATTTCCGACCCTAATCTCCTCCTTCTTGAGCCGATGTGCCTCTATTTAGCGGATAAGTCATAGAATTTGTACGTCGAAGACATCTTGAACACCGAGGCAGAGAAAAAGTGTACGTGAATTACAACAATTTTTGTCTCAAACAGCTCCACGATGAAAAAGCTACCAGTGTGGCTCAAGCTTCATATATACCAAAATGGCCCATGAATCACGTTTTTGGATACCCGTGCATCTTGATCGATACTGGATTGGCCGCGACGAAAGGGTCTGTTGTCCACATGTACTGGGTTGTGTAGAGGGTACGAAGCAGAAGTTTACTTGTATTCAAAACTCGAAACCTCATTCGATTGGCAGCTACTTTGATCGATTTTGTTATCGGACTGCTGATGCTAGAAGCAGTTGTTGAGTCCCGGCGCGGAAGCGAAGCTGTTCTGTCGTTGAATCATGGCCCAATTCATACACCGTTTACAAAATCTACTTGGTTGTCAACCTACCATTGACATAGAAGAGCTCCTCCCCAATCACGATGCATATAGGTTCGAGGAAGAGTATTTTGGCAAGATTCGAACCTTCAGAGCGTTGTACTCTAATACCGCTGGCACCTTCATGGATTTTCACTTTTATGTTCCCTTGGTCTAGTGCACAACATCAACTGATAGTTAGCGTTGGTGGTTTCATATCGCTTTCAAATGCAGCGCATTTCGCTGGTTTGAGAACTGCCAACAAAATATTGCAATTCCGATAAGCTAGAAAAAACATTACCTTTTTATTTCTCTTGTCGGTATATGACGGCATGAATCTCAAGAAGTACTTTGAATCCAGTATCTTGGCTTTAGAAAAGAACGCAGCAGACTTTGTGAACCTTGACCTTTCAAATTTTTGTCCTAGTGAAGGTATGTTTTTTTCTGCGCATAGGCGAGAGCTCTTTAAGTACTACATTTTTCTCTGACCTCTTTGTATCACAAGAACTTCTCGATAGGTTTTTGAAGGTTTTGAAATTGAATTCGCACAGTACAGTATTTGACAACCGTTTTTTAAGTTTTGATAGAAAGCGTTCTAACACGTTAACTAGTTACAAGTTTGAGTCTGCATGGAGCTAGAGGCATAAATCAAACCCGCTGGAAGGAGCTCGTACGGAAGACGGTTTCTATACTGATGTATTGTCTGTACTTGATCATTTTCTTACTGATTTGTTGAAGTTTCAGTCGCTTCCTGTTCAGCTCCAGGCTCTCGAACTGAGTGATTGTGAATTGGAGAAAAATGGCAGTTTGGAATGTCTTTCGGAAAGGTTGAGCGAGTTAAGACGACTCAACGAACTCGACCTTAGCAGCAACGCCTTAAATAACAGACGGTCCATTCAGAAGTTCGCCTCGGTATTACCTGCTCTCACGGAGCTCTCAGAATTACTCTTACAGAACAACAGACTGGGGAGAGAAGGTGTGACGATTTTGGTAAAGGCGTTGTTACCGGCGACACAACTATCAAGGGTGTGGCTACAAAATAACGAGTTGAGTAAGGCGGACAAGGATGCAATTATGTCGATCATAAGATCTAGTCATTTGTCTAATAAGGTCGAGCTTGGATCGTCGCAAATTTGACTTTGATCAGCAGCGGGCGTTTTATGTAATCCGTCGTTGTAAAGCTCCGCATATAGCATTTTTGAGCGAGACATTCTCTCACGCAACGATTTGGGCGTTCAATTTTCTTCAGACGCGTATCGAGAGTGTATTTGGCGTCGACTAGAGACCCTTCCGTGTGGCTTTTCGGGGAGATGGGTGTTTCGCGCAGTCGTCTTCGTGGGTTGTTAGACGTCGAGGCGAGTTCGCGGATGCACTTTCAGATGCGCGATGGATGTGGCTTACACACATGGTGATTATGTATGGAAAAAAGTTTTGTATGGAACAGATATTTGTTCTGTGTACGATCTAGGCGTTAGGAGACAAGGCCGCATTGAAATAGGTGAATTTTTATGCTACTGCGTTGGTTTGGTTGATGGCAAAACTGTTTTTTGTGTTTTTGTTAGGGATCAGAATTGTTTTTCGTCTTATTTTTTTTCACTCTTATCGTTTCCGGTACCCAATTGTTTTTGCCTCTTTTTGTCCTAGTTTCCGGTACGTTCTTTTTTTTGTGCGGAAAATTTCATGCGGAAATTTACCTGCGCGGCTTGAGTTTGTTTTTTATAAGTGTGGATGCTTTCTGACGACGTGCGTTGGGCGTTGCACGAATGCGGTTCTTCTGGTTTGGGTGAGGTCCGGTGTCTAGGGTTGGTGTGAGAATGTTGGAGCTGTCGAGGCTTGCGGCATCGGGTTCCTTGGATGCACGGGAGAGATCGGTGTTGATTGACGTATGGGTTTTGGTGTGTTGGTGGCGCACATTTGACACAATTTTTTTTACTAATTTTTCTGCGGGAGGCAGACGTTGGACAGGCTGCAGTTTAGCGGGGTTAGCAGTTCTGATTTGCGGTGCCAGCTTTTGCTGTATACGCTGAACCACGGGCGGTCTTCGCCGGAGAAGTGTGAGGGTGATGGCGCTGAGAGGGGGTCTGAGCAAGGAGTGGCTGGGTTGGCGTGCGTGGCGCCGTCTGGTTTCGAAGAGGGGTTGGGGGCGACGTTGAGGGCGCAGATTGTGGCGTATCAGCGTTTCTTGCGGGGTGAGGGCGTTTCGCAGAGCGTTATGCGTCTTTGCCGGTTTCCCGGTTGTTTCGCGGAGGAGTCGTGGTCGTGCGGGGGTCGTAAGGGGGGAGAGCCTTCGCGTTGCGGTGGCCGGGAGGGTGGGGGGGGGCTGGGAGAGTTGATTAGGTCTAGGCTCGCTCGTTGGAGGGGTTTGAAGAGGAAGTTGCAGGAGGGGATGGTGTCGGCGAAGATGAACGAGTTGGCGAGGTTTCAGTCCGGGTTGGACGTGGTGAGCGTGTTTCGTGGAGCTAGCAGACATGTGATAACACCGGAGGGGGCCAACATTATGGAGGGAGTGGAGTGCGCTAGGAGGGAGGAGCAGCAGTGGCTGACGAAGCGCAAGAGGCACAGAGAGTGGGTGAATGCGGTGTTGGCGGCGAGCAAGAACTTTCATGAGTTTCACGCTCAGAAGCATTTGACGAAGAGGAAGCTTTTGCGTCAGTTTTTGAAGCAGCAGGTGGACAAGGAGCGCAGAGAGGCGATGGTCAAGGAGCGTTTGGAGCGAGACCGGATGGCCGCGCTGAAGAGGAACGACGAGACGGAGTATTTGAAGTTGTTGGAGCAGACGAAGAACAAGCGTCTGAAGTTGTTGATAGAGCAGACGGACCAGTATTTGCTCCAGATTGGGGAGAAGGTGAATGCGCAGAAGGCGAGCGCGAATTCGAATTTGAACTCGAATTTGACACAGTTTGCGGGTGCGGACGAGACGGATGAGGAGTTGGCGACACAGGAGTTGGCTGGGAGCAGCGAGCCGGAGAAGAAGTCGTATTACGCTTGCATTCACAGCATTACGGAGACGATAACGAGACAGCCGAGCATTTTGGTGGGGGGGGTGTTGAAGGGGTACCAGATGGACGGGTTGTCTTGGTTGGTTTCGTTGTACAACAATCGTCTGAACGGCATTTTGGCGGACGAGATGGGTTTAGGGAAGACGATTCAGACGATTGCGTTGATTTGTCACCTTATAGAGAGCAAGGGGTTGCAGGGCCCGTATTTGATCGTGGTTCCGCTGACGACGATTTCCAACTGGGCGCTAGAGTTCAAGAAGTGGGCGCCGTCGATTGCGGAGAAGTTGGTGGTGTACAAGGGGACGCCGTCTGCGCGGAAGAGGATTTACCAGTCCAAGATGGCGCCAGGGTCGAAGTTTACGGTTTGTTTGACGACGTTTGACTACATCATCAAGGACAAGACGGCGTTGTCGAGGAACAAGTGGGCGTATTTGATAGTGGACGAGGGTCATCGGATGAAGAACCACAATTGCAAGTTGTCGACGATATTGTCGAAGTACTACGAGTCGCAGTTTCGGATTATTTTGACGGGGACGCCGCTTCAGAACAGTTTGCCCGAGTTGTGGTCGCTGCTGAATTTTTTGCTGCCGAACATTTTTCACAGCGTGGAGACGTTTGAGCAGTGGTTCAACAAGCCGTTTGCGAACACGGGGGAGAAGGTGGAGATGAACGAGGAGGAGACGTTGTTGGTGATTCAGCGGCTGCACAAGCTCTTGAGGCCCTTTTTGCTGCGTCGATTGAAGACGCAGGTGGAGGCGCAGTTGCCGGACAAGGTGGAGAGGGTGGTGAAGTGCGAGATGTCTATGTGGCAGAGGCGCATGTACGACATGGCGATGCAGGGGGTTTTGTTGGTGGAGCAGCAGGACGGCGGGATAGGGACGAAGGGGTTGATGAACACGTTGATGCAGTTGCGGAAGATTTGCAACCACCCGTACATTTTCAAGGACAGTCAGAGTTACAAGTTGGACGACATGTTGTGGAGGTCGTCCGGGAAGGTTGAGTTGTTGGATCGGATTTTGCCGAAGTTGAAGGCGGCGGGTCACCGGGTGCTGATGTTTTCTCAGATGACGGCGGCGATGGACGTGCTGGAGGAGTATTTTTTTTATCGGAACTACACGTATTTGAGGTTGGACGGTTCGACGAAGGCGGAGACTCGAGGGGACTTGCTGGCGCAGTTCAACGCTCCGGATTCGCCCTACTTTATGTTTATTCTTTCTACGCGCGCGGGTGGTTTGGGTCTGAACTTGCAGACGGCCGACACGGTGATTTTGTTCGACTCGGACTGGAATCCTCAGGCGGACTTGCAGGCGCAGGACCGCGCGCACCGGATTGGTCAGAAGAACGACGTGTTGGTGCTGCGGTTCGTGACGATTGCTTCGATTGAGGAGAAGATTTTGGAGGCGGCGAATTACAAGTTGGACTTGGACTCGAAGATTATTCAGGCGGGGATGTTCAACAAGAACTCGACGGCTCAGGACCGAAAGGAGTTTTTGATGAGTTTGTTGAAGACGAACGACGAGGAGGACGAGGACAACGAGGTGCCGGACAACAAGCAGATCAACCAGATGATTTCGCGCAGCGACAGCGAGTATAAGCTGTTTCAGCACATGGACAGGGAGCGCCTGGAGAGCGAGAGGCGCGCGTGGGAGAACGCCGGTCACGTTGGAGAGCCGCTTCCGCCGCGCTTGGTTCAGGAGTACGAAATTCCGAAGTATTTGCGCGTGGACTTTGCCAAGGAGAAGATGCAACGCGAGCACGCGCTGGCGCTGAAGTACGGTCGCGGGCTTCGAAAGCGCGCGAGGGTCAACTACAACTCGGACGAGGACCAGGAGCAGTCGGCAGACGCGTCGGAGGAGATTGAGGCGTCTCGAATTGAGGGTCGGCGTCCGCCGCCTCGCGCGTCGGAGGGGCACTTGTACGACGCGTCTCCGGCGGTGGGCAGTGGGAAGCGTCCGCTGAGCGGCGCTGGCAGGTCGGCGGCTTGTCCGATTAAAACTCGAAAAACAGAGGCGTAGATCGTCTGTATGTGGCGGCGCGTCTTTTGGTGTTTTTACCGTTTTTTTGTGAATTGTGTTTTCTGGGCGAATTGCCGTTCTAGCAGGAAGGGGGGTGGTTGCAGACGAGGGAGTGGGGGAGGGCGTGGCGGTGGATGGGGGGCGGGGTTTTTCCCGGGTCGGGATGGTCGCGCTGGTCGGCGGTAAGTCTCGAACGGCGTTTGGGTGGTTGCTGGGGGGGGGGGGGGTGTGTGCGTTGCGTGGGAGCCGGGGGGCAGTGGCCGCGCGGCGGGTGCCTTGGGAGTGGTCGCGCGTTTGCGCGTCTCAGTTTTCGGCTGCACAGGGGACGGCGGTACATATTGGACTGCTAACGATTTGGCCGCAAATTATTTTTTTTAGTGGGCGAGTGTTTGGATGAGCTTGTGTGCAGTGGCGTTATTGGTTCATACGTTGCGAAGCGCCTGGTCCATCTAGGCGCACTCTGATAAGGGCATTGAAGTGCTTGTTTATTGCCTGGGGCTAGAGCAACGGGTTCATACACAGACCTTCATGGGTGTTCCGTCGTATTTTCGATGGTTGTCGAACAAGTATTCAAAGATAGTTGTGGACGTTGTGGAGGAAGAGTGGGTGGAGCAGGATGAAAGGAGGATTCGCCCGGATTCGAGCGCGCCCAATCCGAATGGCGTTGAGTTTGACAACTTATATCTTGATATGAATGGGATCATTCATCCTTGTTCTCACCCGGCGAATCAGGTATCTATTATTTTGGTTTTTGATTTTTTTTTTTATCGCCGCCGGTGGCTGGGAATGGGCACCTGATACTGCCGTCTCGGCGTTGGCGCCGAGGTGCGGGGGGTTGGCGGGGCTCGTTCGCGGGTTAGGTGGGGCGGCGGAGCGCGACGGCAGCTAACTCGATGGTTTTTGTTTTTTTTTTTTTTTTTTTTTTGGGGGGGGGTGTCGTGAAGCCTCAGCCGCAAAGTCTGAGCGAGATTGTTCAGAACATATTCGACTACTTGGATCGGATTTTTTGCGTGGTCAGGCCCAGGCGGCTGCTGTTCATGGCGGTTGGTATGTTGAGGGGGTGGGAGTGCGGAGAGTTGGAGCAGTGGTTAACGATAGTGTGTGTTTGTGTGTGTCGAATGGCTTAGATGGCGTGGCGCCGAGAGCGAAGATGAACCACCAGAGAGCGAGGAGGTTTCGAGCGGCGAGGGAGGCGCGTCAGAAGAGGGAGTTGGAGGAGCAGCTCGAGAGCAAGTCGGCGTATGCGGAGATGTCGTCGGAGTTGGTGAGCAAGGCGGAGCGGTGGGTGTTTGACAGCAATTGCATTACGCCGGGGACGGAGTTCATGGAGTTGATATCGCGGTCGTTGGTGTGGTACGTTACGGACAGGTTGAGCAGCGACGCTGGGTGGAGGAACATACAGGTGATAATATCGGACTCGTCGGTGGCGGGCGAGGGGGAGCACAAGATAATGGATTACATTCGGAGACAGCACGACCAGCCGAGTTACGATCCGAACACGAGGCACGTGTTGTATGGGTTGGACGCGGATTTGATCATGTTGAGTTTGGCGACGCACGAGCCGCACTTCACGTTGTTGAGGGAGTTCGTGTCGTTCAACAGGCCGAACGAGATGGCGGTGTCGAGGAGGGAGGAGGTGGAGAAGCAGGTGCCGTTTCAGTTTTTGCGGATTAACGTGCTGAGGGAGTACCTGTCGGCGGACTTATACGTGGAGAATTTGGGGTTTGAGTGGGAGTTGGAGAGGGTGATAGACGATTACGTGTTCATATGTTTTTTCGTGGGGAACGATTTTTTGCCGCACTTGCCGACGTTGGAGATATACGAGGGTGCGATAGACTTGTTGATTGAGTTGTACAAGAAGGTGTTGCCGGCGCTGGGCGGGTACATTACGGACAGTGGGGAGATAGACTTGCAGAGGGCGGAGGTGTTGCTGACGCAGTTGGGGAACATAGAGAACGACATATTGGTGAGGAGGTTGGAGAAGGAGAGGGAGAAGGAGAGGAGGATGGCGGACAGAGCGGCGCAGAGTCAGTTGAACAGCGAGTACAGGGCGTCGACGGGACAGGCGCTTCCTGGGATGACGATGAGGAAGAGCGAGATAGATCGGTACAGAGTGATGATATCTGAGAGCGAGTTGTCGGAGATAAACCGGGACAACAAGAGGAACGCGGCGCAGATGAAGGCGGAGATAGAGATGAGGGTGGCGGTTAAGAAGAGGAGGGGGGAGGGGGGGGAGGAGTTGGAGGGGGGAGGGGAGGAGGGGAAGGTGAGTGGGGGGGGGGGGGAGGAGGGGAAGGTGAGTGAGGGGGGAGGGGAGGGGGGGAAGTCGAGTGGGGGGGGAGGGGAGGGGGGGGAGGGGAGGAGGATGGACACGTCGGTGGAGGTGAATTTAGGAGAGAAGGGTTGGAAGGAGAGGTATTATTTGGCGAAGTTTCAGAAGCAGATGGACGACACGGCGTTTTTTAGGTCGATAACAAGGGCGTACATAGAGGGTTTGATTTGGGTGTTGCGTTATTACTACCAGGGGTGTTGTTCTTGGTCGTGGTATTACCCGTACCATTACGCGCCGTTTGCGGGTGATTTGAAGGGTTTGCCGGAGTTGGGGCCGATAGAGTTCAAGAAGGGGGAGCCGTTTCACCCGTACGAGCAGTTGATGGCGGTGTTGCCGCCGAGTTCGAAGGAGAGTTTGCCGAGTGCGTACCACCATTTGATGGTGGACCCGGAGTCGCCGATCATTGACCTGTACCCGGAGGACTTCAAGATAGACATGAACGGGAAGAGGCAGGAGTGGCAGGGGGTGGTGTTATTGGACTTCATTGACGAGGGGCGTTTGTTGAGCGCGATTAGGCCGATTGAGGCGAGTTTGTCGGCGGAGGAGTTGGAGAGGAACGCGGTGGGGCACGCGAATTGGTTGATAAACGCGGCGCACCCGTCGGCGCCGCTGCTGCTGGAGTTGGTGGAGAGGGGTCGAGCGCGTTTGGACGAGTTGAGGGAGGAGGATCCGGAGATGAGTCCGAGGTCGTTGAGGGAGAGGTTGATGGAGAGCTGCGTTAGGGAGATAGATCCGGCGTTGACGGGGTCGGCGTCGGGGAAGTTGAGGTTTTGGGTGGGTTCGCCCGAGATAGGGTCTTCGTTTCACTTGTTGATAGACGGGAAGGATTACGAGGTGGCGAAGAGTCAGGCGGCGGGGGGCCTGATCGAGTTTCCGGAGTACCCGCCGGACCACGTGTTTAGGGCGAGGATGTTGCCCAGCGCGAGCGCCCCGGAGACGGTTTTGAGTTCGGAGGACGTGTCGAGGAGGAGGGCGAGGCACTTCGGGCCGAACACGCCGTCCACGCGCATTTTGGAATGGACGATGAAGGAGAGGAGCTACGAGGGCTCGCACGCCGCGTCGTCGGGCGGAGGGGGGCCCATGAGGCGGGGAGCCGGCTCGGGGCGATACCACCCGTACGGCTCGCGTGGCCAGTCGTCGTTCGAGGAGTCGGGGCACCGGTACAACGAGCGCAACGAGCGCAACGAGCGCAACGAGCGGTTCGACGTCAGGCGAGTCGACTCGAGGGGCGCGGCCTCTCGCGGTGGCGGCGCCCACCGACGTGACGGGTACAACACCGTTCGGAGCAGACCGGCCGCCTACGACGGCGCGAGGGGCGGAGGACGCAAGGACCTGCACGGCGGCGGTGGCGCGATGGTGCCCTACAACGGCGGCGGCAGCAGCGGCGGCGGGGAGCAACAACAACGGTGGGAGCAACAGCGGCACCTCTTACGGCGGCGGGTACAACAAGGCCCACGTGCACCGGTACCACCACCCCGGCGCGGGCCACCGCGTCCCACACTACCCCAGCCCCCTTCCCCAACCGGTTCACGACGGGTACCACCGCGGCGGGAGCGGACATCGGCCCCACGCGGCCGGGGGAATCCCGTACAACTCTTGGAACAACAACGGCAACAACAATTATTCGAACAACTATTTGCTGATGCGTCCCCAAAGCTACAACAGAGCCGGAGCCTACACCGAGCCCAGCTACGACCATCCTGCGCCTTCGTCCTCCTACGGCAGCAACGGCTTCCGCGGCGGCTACCGCACCCACCACCACCCTTGCGGCGAACAACCGCCCAACTACAAATTGGACGCACCTGCACCTTTCGCCGCGCCGCCTCACTTCAACCCTCCCTATTATCACCACCACCCGGGCGAATCAGCCTTCGCCCCTTCCGCCTACGGCGGCGGCGGCGGCGGCGGCGACCCCTCTAAGCACGGCCAGTCCTGGCTCCCTCCCCCCCCCGCCGTCGACATGCACCCCTCCTCGGAGCTGCTGAGCACCGCACCGCACTCGTCATCCCTGCCCGGCGCCATGCCCCTCGCCCCGTCGTACCACGACGACCGGTCCCACCTCGCCCCCTTCTCGAAGAAGCTGGGCCCGCCGCCCCACTCCTACTACCAGAGCGGCTACAATGGCCCCGTGGTGCCGCAGCAAGGCGGCCCCGTGCCCCAGAACCCCACCGCGCTGCTGATCCAGCTCCTCGAGCAACAGCAACAGCAACAACAGCAACAACAACAACAACAACAGTGATGGCTGCCAGGGGGTCGCACGCGCCGCCTCCCCCACGTCCTCAAACCAAGACATGCGCGCACCGCGGGCGCGTGCATGCGAGCAGCAACGGCGCGCGTCTCGGGGAACGAGAACCCCCCCCCGTTTTTCCTATGTAAAATGTACTCTCTCTCCTTTTTGACACACTCACTCGCTGCACCCCTTTTTTTTTTTTTTTGGCCGTTAGCCGTTTTTGTGTATTTGTGTATTTCGCGCAAAAAAAAAAAAGGGGAAGCGGGGGCGGGAGAGGAGAAGAGAGAGAACAAGCTTTTTTTTTCCTCCCCTCTCTCTCACTTCATTCTTGTGTCGCGCCTCGCACGCGCTTTCCGTTTCGCCGAGCACCGCTAAACTGCCTCTATTTCTAGGTCGAACCGGTGCTTCTTCCAGGATGTCCGAGAACCTGGATTCTCAAAAACTGAATGGTACGCGCGTCGCGCGGCTGCCCCTCGCCGGCGCGTCCCGCCCGCCGACGCGAGGGCGACGCGCGGTCCCCGCTCTCGCGAGGGGGCCGGGGCGCGCCGCGAGCGGCTCCTTCAGTGTTCGAGGCTTTTTGTGTGTCTTGTCCGTTGCGCTAACGTCTCTGTGTTTGACACCGACTCCTCCCAGGAAATCCCGCTCGATCCCCGCAACAGGCCATCAAGGCTCCGTCTCCGGAGGACATTTCGGTGAAGCCGCACCCGGCGGCGCACCAGGCCCTGGAGTTCCTCAAATCGGTCGACGAGTGCAAGGCCGTTTCGGACATTGCGAAGAAAATCGTCATGGGCCACACCAGCTGGGCCGTTAGGACCGTTCGCACGCTGTTGTGCGAGTTGCTCAACTTGCCTCGAGAGCGGCTTTCCAACGTCTCCAGACTCGGCGCCTTTCACTTCGCCATCGCCCTGCAGAAGAGCCGAAAAGAGCTGGCGCTGCTCCACATGAGGAGGGGGCTGTTGTATTTAGAAATGCGCGAGGCGAGTCTCGCCATCGCCGACGCGTTGCGAGCCGTTTCGCTCGACAGGGAAAACAGCAACGGCTTTTTTTTGCTCTCCTCTTTTTTATTAGAAGCATACAAAGATTTACAGAACATGCCACCGGAGATGTTCCGGATGGCACACAAAATGGCGCATATCGGATACACGCTCAACCCGGAAGACTCGCACTTGGAGCTGACGTTCGACGTCTCCGTCCCGCCCCCGGAGTCGGTGCCGAGGGTGGTCGACGACGAGGCGAGAAGGCAGGTGTTGCAGTACTCTATTTCCAGGGGCGACGCCGGGCCGCTCTTGTTCCCGCCGCACCCGTCTCGCTCGGCCTGGTGGTCGAACGCGTTCCGGAGGTTGATCATGGAGACGTTGCCCGTGTGCAACCAGACGCACCCGTTCAATTACTCGAACGTTCAGTGCCAATACGACAAGGTGAGCTCGTTTTTCGAGCAGATGAGCAGAGACTTCGACATGCTGCACTTCCAGCTGAGCCAGACACCGACTCAGGTCGGCGAGGTGACGGTGTCGATTCACTGCGCCAGGGAGTTCTCGCCCGGAGACGTGATTTTCGAGGAGAGGCCCTACATCGTCGCGTCCACCACGGACTCTTTGGGGCACTCGTACATGGACGAAAGCGTGGTGGACGGCGGCAGCGCGAGCACGTCGAGTCAGTCCGGATCCGCGAAGGAGAGCACCAGAAGGAAGAGATACGATAAGCTTCGTGACTGGGCGAGACACAACGACTGTCCAGAAGTTTTGTTGGTTTGGCAATATTTGGTCCGATTGAAGGAGTACCGGAAGGTGGATCCTTCGAAAAAGAACGGCTTCCAGGACCCGTTCCCCTATTTGTCGCATCCGGGAGACCAGAAGTTCGAGAATCTGATCAAGTACAGGTATCGCTTTTGGGACCACTACAGCGCCTACATACGTCTGTCTTGGGCGTGGGGGTTTTGCAAGGAGCACCAGGAGTTCGATTTCGAGTGGTACTTGGACCAGGTGGGAACGGTTGTTTTGAACTCGTTGAGGCTGAGTCCCCCCCCGTGTCAGCAGCAGAGTTCGGCGGTTCACGCGGCGGACGACCTGGACAAGAGTGGCGGCGCGCCCTCCAACAGGGCGCCGGAGCTGAGCGAGGGGATCCCGGGAGACATGATCATCAACGTGCGAGTGGAAGGCTCTCCGTTCATACCGGTGATTCCGGGTCACATATCGAAGGTTTCGTCGGTGATGGCGCTGTTTCAGTTGGCTAGTTTTATTCCGAATGACTGTATCAATCCGACAATAGAATACAATGTAGTTTGGAAGGAGAACGGTCCGGTGCTGCAAGTGATCGCCCTTAAGATTTTGACGGTGGGGACCAGTCTTCGAAGGAACATGATCCCGCCCGAGGCAAAGGTGAGTCGTCGTGCGTTGGCGAGTTTTGGTTCTCTTTGTTCTTGCCTGGAGTGTACAAGGCTACCTCGTCCGGTTGTCGTCGATCTTTAGTTCGTGTATATGACACACGGCATACACGGGGTGGTTTTCGTTATTTTTTTTTTTTTTTTTTTATTTTTTCTTGATGAATCCGAGGTTGCGAAGTGATATTCTCCTGGCGGACGGGGGTCTTGGACAAAATTACGTCTTCTCTGGACGATGGCGATTCCTGGCCGTCTTGGACCAGGATGCCCTGGTCGAAGTTGACGGTTTTCGGTTTGGAGGGCAGCGGGTAGTAGGTGAAGTTGACGAACGCGTCTTGTCCGACGCGGATTTTTTGGTCGTACTCGCACATGTCTTCGAACCAGCGGTCTCTGGTTTCCATGTCGGGGAAGATCAGCTGAATGAGGCACTCTGGGTTGAGGAGTTTGCAGGCCACGAAGATGGAGAACATCGTGAGGCTGTGAAAGCAGTCTATTTTGACGACGTCAGCGTTTTTGAAGTGGATTAGTCCTTGGAAGATGTAGTTTTTTCTCTTTTTGATGAAGATGCCGAGAGAGTCGTTGAACAGGACCACGTGGTTCGCGTCGTGCTTGACGTCGTTGACGAAGATTTCGAGGCTGAGTTCCTTGATGAACCTGCGCGTCGACTTCATGATCGTGCTGAGTTCCGACTTGTAGTCGAATATGATTCGTCGCTGAAGCATGATGTATTGGTTGAGTCCGTCGATGTTTTCGACTCTGGAGTTGATGACTTCGATGGTTCTGACGAGGGTGTTGAGGGCGGTGGTGAGGTCGTTGTAGTCGCGGTGAGTGGGTGGAGTGTGCTTCAGAAGGGCCTGGAGGAGGAGCATGTACCTGGGGAGTCGTTGGATGGGGGTGATGATGAAGCCGCTGAACTCGTTGATGGAGTACTTTGACTTTTCCCAGAGGGATTCTAGGACTTTTTTGATGGAGGGCTTTTTCATGAGTTCGTAGAAAAGGGTTAGGCAGGCGCTGTAGTTGACGGCGTAGTGGTCGTAGGCGTCGAGTTCCGGGATGAAGTACTTTATGAAGACGTGGCCGATGGACTCGTGGGTGTCCCATTCCTTGTAGGCGCGTTGAAGGGAGGAGAAGAAGCGCAGGTTGATGAGCATGAGTCGTTTGATGTTGGAGAACAAGATGCTCCTTTCCTCGACGGTTAGCATGAGTTCTCCGTTGTAGCTGTGCATGCAGTCGGCTTCTAGTTTTTCGATGGGGGAGAGGAAGTAGTCGACGAGGATGGTGAGGCTTTTGATGTAGGATTGTTCCGTGTTGATGAGTTCGTCGACGACGAATTTTCTTTGCCTGGCGCTTTTGGCGTCGTCTTGCTTCGAGGAGGGGGGTTCGAGGGCCTCGTACCTCTCGGGGGCCGAGAAGCCGACGAGTTTGACGGCGGAGGACCAAAGAGAGGGTCTGGAGGAGGATTTCCTCACGCTGGACAGGGGAGAAGGAAAGGAGGGGGAGGCGAGTCGGTGTTGCTCGTTGGCGAGTTCCATCGCTTCTTCGAAGCTCTTGGTGCCAGATCTTGCCGAGACGGGAGAGGAACGGATGGGCGTTTTCGAGTCTCCCGCGCCGCCATTTTCGGCGTCCCTCGTCGCACTCTTCGGCAGGACGGGAAGGGGAGGAAAGGAGGGGGCGACCTTCGACTTCTTCGAGTGCTCTGTAGCCGTCGCCTCTTCGGAGCCCTTCGCGCCCTTGGCCAGAGTCGGCGGTAAGGGAAGGATGATTTTCGGCGCCTTCGCGTGCTCCGCCACATCGGGACCAGCCGACCCGACAGAGCCCCACGACGTTCTCTGGCCACTTGGCACGACGCGCTCCCTGCGCTGGGGAGGGTCGCTCGGCGTCTGGGGCAACGGCTTCGACGTCGACGGCGTGGGCATCTTCGACAACTCCGCGTACAACAAGACGGCCTCAGGAGACATCTGAGACACCTTCGCAGCCGAGCTCGTCGACAGGCTAGAAGAATAAACCCTGACGCCACCACTGCTGCTGCGCCTGTCAGCCAAGTCCGCGCTCTCTCCGTCACCAACCGCCACCTTGTCCGCCTCGCCATCTCCCTCCACCACTTCGGCGCTCTCCCTCTCAGCAGCCCTCTCCCTCCGCACCTGCACCCTCTCTCGCGACGAATCCGCACTCGCCGACAAGTCCACGCTCACCCTCGGCAACTCCGCGCTCCTCCTCGGCAACTCCGCGCTCCCCCTCTTCAAATTCACGCTCGCCCTCGGCAACTCCGCGCTCGCCCTCAACACGTCCACACTCGCCCTAGACATGTCCGCGCTCGCCCTCGGCAACTCTATGCTCGCCCTCAACATGTCCATGCTCCCCCTCAACATGTCCATGCTCCCCCTCAACATGTCCATGCTCGCCCTCGACATGTCCGCGCTCGCCCTCGACATGTCCGCGCTCGCCCTCGGCAACTCCACGCTCGCCCTCGGCAACTCCACGCTCGCCCTCGACATGTCCATGCTCGCCCTCGACATGTCCGCGCTCGCCCTCGACATGTCCGCGCTCGCCCTCGGCAACTCCACGCTCGCCCTCGACATGTCCATGCTCGCCCTCGACATGTCCACGCTCGCCCTTTCCACCGGCCCCCGACTCGTGCGCCACTTACTCTGTCGGGTCCTCTCCACCTCCTTGGCGCTCACTATCTTGCTGTTCTCTGCCTCGGACAACCTCTTCGTTATGCAGTTCCTGCTTTCCTTAAACCTCTCCGGCGATATGACCCTCTCGACCCCCCTCGCGCCCGCCGCCTCGCCAGGCACTCTGCTCTGCTCTCTGATCCTCTCGTACAAAGACTTCTTTATGTCCGATATCTTCGGTCCCCTTTTCTCCACTTCTGTAATGACAACGTGCTCTATTAGTCAACGCGCTCGCACCCCGCATTCCACCTCACGAAACAAACCTACCCTCTTCCTTCGTCGCCTGTGCTGATTCACCATTCATATTTGGAGCCACCTATATGCACTATCATGCATCAAAGTGATCTGTCAGCCCTCAAAAGATCTTTACGCGCATATTCATTTCCGTCTCTACCGGAACTCTCAGAAGTAAATAACTCAAAAAGACTTGCGAGATATAAACAAGTCTCCGCCCCACTTAACAAATTTGGTAAAAATACGACCTCGCCAACCTTGGCCGATGTACACACGATATCGTACTAGCGGCGACCTCACACTTTGGGTACATATTTTTTTCCTCGCTTTCTTGGCACCGCGCCCCGCCCCAAAGCGCGCTCTCCTCCCCGTCGACGCCTCGCGCACTCAACGCTCCACGGGCGCGAGGGGACGGCGGGGCGAGCCTGCGCGACGCGCGCGTGTCGCAGCGCAACGCGCGCCCGCACAATCAACATAGCCTAAAATAATTGTGTGTACAACTCTGTCCACGCGAAAAAGATATCGTGCGGCGGTCAGCCTCCGGGGACCCCCCCCCCCCCCGCGCACTTGCGCTCGCCGCCGACCATCGCGGACCTCTTCGAGAAAAAGAGACCCAAACACCGCCGAGCCGCGCCGAGTCTCAAACTCGGCGCGGGAAACGGCCGCGAAGCGCCCTCGAGCGCCGCCTGCGTCAAGCCCGGACGCACTTCGCACTTTCTGCTTCGCAGCGAAAAAAAACGCCTCCGCTGTACATGCCAAAACCGCACAAATTCGCTATTTAACGCTCTTTATTGAGGCCTTCGTGGAGAAAACTCGCCGCGACGCGGAGCCAACGCGCAAAACTAGGACTTGCGCTCCGCTAGCGAGCGGTACCTGTAGAGCCTGTACGGATCTCGGCCTGCCAGCTTGTCTTCGAGGTGCTGCGCGTAGCCTGCAAAAAAAAACAACCAAACGGTTAGAATTACGCGCATGTGCCAAAAAAAAACGCACTGGAGGTGGCACGCGCCGAGCCACGCAGCGTCCGGGGGGGAGGGGGGCGTACGAGATTCGGCTCGAGCAGATTCTGCAGAGACAACGAGGGGTTAGTCAGCGAGCGCGGAAACATATAGCCTGTTTCGTGCGAATCTCTCGCTCAAAGAGGGCCACGGCACGCACCGGACGGGTTTCTCGACAGCAAATGGAGGACGTAGTACGACACAAACGCAGAAGAAATAACAATGAAGTGCGCAGCGCGGGCCTTTCCGGTCCAAAGCCGAGAAATTTTGAATTCTGAAAACGCCGAACGAAGGCTTGGCTGATACCGTCGATACACTTCTTCTTCTATATTCGCCATCTGAGGCATCGAAGGGCAGTTTATATTAAAATTTTTGCATACGGCGCGTTATATACACGCCCTTTTTTTTTTTTTTAGCCCCATCTTTCTCAAACAACACGCTGTCCCAATCAGCGCGCTCCCCACGCGAATCTCCGTGTTGCCGATGTCACCCGCCCGGGTAAGCCGACGCAGCACCCTTCGGTCGGCCACGAAGACAGTGTCGAGCTCTTGCCCGCTAAGGCGGTATTTTTAGAGGTTTTTTTTGAGCTTTTCTCATCATTTTTCTCATCCAAGCATGCTGTCCCAATTAGCGTGCTCCCTACGCAACTATCTAACCTCTATTGTTAATGCCGTCTACCCGAGCAAATCGGCGCAGGAACCTTCGGAAAACGATGAAGACGACGTCGTGCCCACCAAAATGGTATTTTTCACATCAATAAGGAGGCTCCCCGCATTTTTTAGCATCTAGGAATCTAATAGGAATGGGCTACTTTTAGTTACTCGTGGTCCGAGACGATTTGAAAATGTCCAAAGGAAAGGCCTGCGCACAGGTGGGACACGCCGTTCTGGGCGTCTACAAGCGCGCGTTAGAGCGACGTCACAACTACCTGGAACAATGGGAAACGTCAGGACAGCCCAAAATTGTTACAAAAATTGATTCAGAAGGAGAAATGTTCGTGTCTACAGAAACGACAGGTTGTTTCTGCTGTGCGACGATCATTCATCTCTCTCTCAGAGACGTGTAGCAGCTCCGTTTTTTGCCCGATAAGCAGCAGTTGCGTGTTTAACTCACTTTTGCTTTCTGCATGTTTGGCAAAAAAAAAAATCAGGGACACAATCTGTGCCCTCGCTGAAGAAAAGGCTATTCCCACCTACATCACTCAGGATGCTGGGAGAACACAAGTCGCCCCAGGCAGCCGAACCGTCTTGGCTCTGGGTCCAGCCCCGGTTGAGCTCATCGATTCCATATGCGGCCACCTCAAGCTGTACTAGTGCCACCAAGGTGTGTTCTTGCAGCTGAAGCCCCGCGGTTTTCCGAATAAAAAAAATTTTTTTTCTCTTCGTGTAACAAAAATATGGGGCCGTCAAACAGGTGAGTCTCGGCAGAGCACCTCGGTCTTGGACAAGTTCGGCTACTGTGCACGCGTTCAAGGCTCGCAGATGGTGAGTAAAGTGCGCGATCTCTTCTGTAAGGCACGATTACATTCTTTTTGCGGCTGGGACAGGCAAATGCACAGCAACGGAGATAAATGTTGTTTAGTGCTGCCGCGCAGAGCTTCCAATGACCGACTAGGACGCGCCTCACCGACGCTATCGCTAAGCATCTGATCGCCCGTGAATCCCCTTCTGCGCGGGGCGCACCACGAACGCCCGCTGAGTGGAGAAAGCGCACGCGAACTTTTTGTGTGGGAAAAATGCTTTTTTTTTCTTGGGGGTGTTATTTTGCCTCCAGATATTTGGCAGTTTGCATTTCTAGCAGGCGCGACACGGTGCGAGCAAACGCGAACACCTCCTCTTCGCCCGTGGCCACTCCTGTCCGAGTCCGAATATCGGATATGGTCGGAAACAGCTTTTGAACTTGAACGTCGGGGGGAATAATGAGTTTTGCGCGGCGGTCGTACAACTCGTCTATGAGCGTAATGAAGCGCCTGGCTTCGTTGCGGTTATCAAGTGTCATAACCGGAATGTCCGCGAGAAATATGACTCGGAATGTAGAGGCGATCAGCTTGTAATCTGCGGGCCCTAATGGCTTCACACATAGGTCGTCAAACGTGAACCAGGCCGCATGTTCAGTCGCTCGAGGCACAACTATCTTTCTTGAGTAGAGCTGCAGTTCTCTGGGCTCGACAATTTGGTTATGAACTATTTTTTTCCACTTGTCCTCCAAACTTTCTTCGGGATCGCCCGGTCCGTTGTACTGGTGGCTTTGGGCCCGGTAATCTGTGCTCGAGTCGATGTCGTGAACTATGCAGTGTTGCTTCAGGCTCTCGATGAACGGCAGAAACAGCTCTCTTTGCAAGCCGTGCTTGTAAAGCTCATCCGGATGGCGGTTAGACGTGGTGAGGATGACCGCACCCTTGCTCCAAAGTGATCCAAACAGACGGCTCAGAATCATGGCGTCGGCGATATCGGTTACTTGAAATTCATCAAGGCACAGCACGGGCGATTTTTCAACCATTTTATCGGTGATCAGGTCTATCAAGTCGACCTTCGCTTTTTCTGGTTTCCCCTTGCTTGTTCTGTCGTGAAAAAGTGACTCATGGAAGTTAATCATAAAAGAGTTGAAGTGGGTACGGTGTTTGAAGCGGAGATCAACTGCCTCCAGAAACAGGTCCATGATCATCGTCTTGCCGCTTCCCACATCCCCGTAGATGTAGAATCCTTTCGGGGGAATCAGGCGGCTCGCATAGAAGCGATCCAGAAACCCGTCAAGCACGGGGCTTAATTTGTTGGTGAGCCAGTTCGGCTTCAGTTTCTTGTTTTTGGCCAAAAAGAGTTTTTCGTAACTGGGCAAGATGGCGTGAAGCGAGGCGAGCTTCTCGAGCGCGCATTCTTGTCTGGCATCGTACTGCAGAGTCCCAGAGTTGACTTTTTGCCTGTAGAATTCGAGCAGCTTGCTCTTCGAAGCAGAGGAAAAGCGCTTGATCGATAGCTTGCACGACAGAGTGGTACGTGGCGTGGGATGTGACTCAAGTGCAGAGCGGGGCCGGTTGACTCCTATCTTGCAAATCGCGCGGTAGATAGACTGCGCTTTGGGCGCGGGAGACGCCCTCGAGCCTGCTCGGACGATTTGAGGTGGATAGAAGCAGGGTGTGACATGAGGCCGCATTGGCATGATTAAAAAAAAATAAAAATATTGACATTGAATTCTTTTGTATTAGGGAGCGTTTAAGCTGGCAGGGTGGTTGGGACATAGTCGTCGCTGATCACGCTACGATCTATTGTGGAAAAGTTCAAGAAGAATTCCTTGATTAGTCGAACGGCGTAGAACAAATCGATAATGCCGGCCATTTCTCTTATGCTGTGCATAGAAAGTTGTGCGATGCCTATGTCAATGCAGCGGATGCCCAACTGCGTGGACACGATGGGCCCGATCGTTGATCCACAGTGGCTGTCGTTTCGCACGACGAAGTTTTGTACTGGTATGTTGTGCTGTTGGGCAAGTTTGTTGAGGATGCATCTTGACTCCGCCGACGTCGCGTATCGATGGTTGCAATTTTGTTTTATAACGACCCCGCCGTGCATGCGGGGTGTGTGATTCAGCTCATGCTCCGCTCTGTAGTTAGGATGCCAGGCATGTGCCATGTCGCACGAAAGCAGCATCGAACGCCTCATCAACGAGGCGGTGTCGACTCGTTGCTGCGAATTATGGCTCATCGCATCGCAAACCCGCTGAACGACCTCGCTCAATAAAGAGGACGCCGCCCCTTGCGCACTCGCCGACCCAATCTCTTCGTTGTCAAACAAGACGACCATTTGCACCTGCGGTTGATTGACCAATTGCTCGTCTCGGTCGGTTGCTTCCAGCAAGGCACGCAAACTGCACCACGACATAAACAGGTTGTCGAGTCGACCACCGAATACGAACTCTTTATAGGCGCCTCCCCGCACTGCCTCTTGGGCGTCTGCCAAGCTCAGATCGAAATCTAGTATTTCTTCGACGCGACAATTCAACTCCTTCGCAAGAATACTCAACAGGGCGTCATGATGTGTTACTTTCGGGTTGTCTAACGTAGAATGGAGCATATCGAAGTCTTCAGATGCAATGACCGGAACCAGCTGTTGCTCCAGATTGAAATTAAACCCATCGGCGTTAACTCTCTTACTCAAGTGAATGGCCAGCGTGGGAATGCGGAGGATCGGCCCATCAATGCTGATGACGTGCGACACAATTTGGTGCCCTCGTTGTACCAAAACGCGACCAGATATGCTAAGATCTCGATCGAACCACGTGTGCCACAATCCTCCCCCATAACACTCGACGCCCACTTGCAGGAGCCCGGCGCCTTGAATACGGCTAACTGGTTTGACCTTCAGGCACGGACTGTCGGTATGTGCCGCTACAATGTTGAAACCTGAACCATCATCTGGATTGAACCGCTGACCAATAGCAAATGCCACGATCGTAGACTGGTTTCGAGTCGTAAAGTAACGTTCTCCGTGCTTAATCACGCCTCGCCAGCTTTCCTTTTCAGAAATGTACCGATACCGGTTTTTGACCAATAATTCTTTTGCCGTTTCTGTAAAATGAACGCGAGTGCGTAAGAATCTAAGCCTTTTGAGCACTCGCATCTCTCCAATCGGACCTCTTACATACTTACTGCGGCGTATGCCGACCTAGACTGGTTCAAAAATTCTAAAAATTTGTCCGCAAGCTGCTTGCCGCGCAAAAACCACAATAATTCAGGTCAGTTCAAATTCACTCCATCCATTCGGAACAAAATGCCAAAGCCTCGCGAAAACCTACATCACCTATTTCTGAATTCATTCGAAACAAGACTAAAAACTTTAAATCTTTTGAAGCTCTTTTGCGCGCTTCAACTGCCTTCTGCTACGAACACGGGCTAAAAACTCCAACAAGGCGCCCTTCTCATTCTGCACTCGGCCGGTCGGGCACTGCGATGCGTCATAAGAAAAAAAACAGCCACTGCACGCGAGGCTTCATTCTGTGCCGGGATTTCTCGAAGGACTATTATTTCACCTCCCGCGCCTCCCCCGTCGGCTTTCGCCAAGGCTCGTCAGGTACTCTTGCGCGCCCAGCAGTACTTCGCCTGCGCACATTCGTGCGCTGGAATTCATTCTTTAGAAAAACCAGGCTGACGATCCACGTATTTTCTCGTGCTGTCAAGAAAATGTCATTTGAAGACATTGAAAAATCAGTCATCTAAGTCCTTTTATTTGTACTGGAGTGTTGCAAGCATTCATAAACTTCTTTGGCACTTTTTGGCATCTTTGCATCAAACCAATACAATAATATCACTTCGCGCGTTCAGGCGCGAAGAGACAGCTCGACAGCGCTTGCCCCTCTATTCCGCGCCTGTTTTTTTGAAGGCGAGACGAGTCCTATACCGCGCTTCGACATCGCCTACTATCGGCCGCACTTCAATGGCATTTTGACTTCGTCGCTATCGCGCTTTAAGTTCTGTTAATGAAACGGATGCTCGAATTCGTTCGCTTCGAGAAAAAAAATGGATTATTCAGAAGTGTCAGTGCGTGGCTTAGAGGTGTTTTTTTCACAGAATGTAGCTGTCTACCGGGCGTCTAAAGTCCGGCTTTACCCTGCCTCCGGTGTCGATAGCGCTGCCGTGCATTGGTGTTCTCAGAAAAATGCCACTCATTCTACTAATTTTATTCTGTACCAAACCAAAAATTTTGACGTATCTTCAGTTCCCGCAGAAGGGGCCAACATTTTTTTTTGGGCTAGATCATACGTCTATCGCGTTTTGACACGTCAAGCATAATCGAGCCAAAAAAAACTGCAGGCGGGGACTTGTATAAGGCATTTAAGCACCCATGCGAAGAGACCTCTCGATAATGATGAAAAGCCAAGTAAGAAACTTGGCAATTATCAAGTGCCAGGCTTACTGTAGGAGGTATTTGGCCTACAAACTAGTCAAATGGATCAGTACGCGTTCGTGTATGTCTATACACTCTACCTGCATGCAGAGTCTAAATTGTTTCGTTTGTCTCTCGTGTCACAGAATCTGTGTCAGGTCTTAGATACAAAATCGCCCACGAAATATACACTTCCGAAGTCACTTATTTCGAGACTTTAAACACTCTAGTTGAGGTAACTATGTTAACTCTTGCCTCCTGGAGACGAGTTCCTTGCCCCTGTTTTGGCTCAGGGACCTGTAATTAGCCGTAGACGCACACTCGGACGGATTTTTGTGTGTTGTCAATCCAGGCATTTTGAAATACGTAACGCTTGCGCCATGTCAAAATACGTTTTAACAATTTTTTTGTTCGTCGGAGACGTGCTGTGGTATAGAGATTCGCTAAACCACTGCAGCAGGACGCGGATGGCCCCTCCAAAATGATCACGAAGACCGAGGCTCGTCAGCTATTCTCGCAGTTTCCGGTATTTATAGGCTTTTCGAAAAAACTTCAGGCCTTACTGAAGCCCAGAATTGAGTCGTGGAACCTGAACACAACGATCGGAGATGTCTTCGTTCAAATCGTATGGTTACTGATCGAGTTAATCTTATCTCTCTGCACAGAGCAATTGAGCTTACTTTTCTTAAGGCTTTTTTTTTCAAAGGCTATTCTCAATACTTCAACAATTACAAGAGCTGTTTGCAAACCATTTCGAGGCTGAGAGACACCAATTCTAAGTTCGCGTCGTTTTTGAAGGAGCACGAAATCATTGACGGGCATATCATTCCGCTCGAACAGTACATGATTACGCCCGTACAGCGCATTACTCGCTACGAGTTGCTTCTGCAAAATATGGTCGCGAACACGTGGAAAACTCACAAGGACTACGACGCGCTGGTGCAGGCGTTGAATCACATCGCAAAAGCCAATGATCAAGTTAACGAGATGAAGAGACTCCGCGAAAACTATGACAAGCTGATAGAGATTTATAATCAGCTCAGAGTTGGAAAGAAGTGCAACTGGGACAAAATCATGCTCATGAAGTACAGCAGTAAGCGGAGGTTTTTGCGCGAAGGCAACGTCTTTCAACATACAGCCAAAAATCAGTCGGTGAAGTTCTTTTGCATCTTGTTCGAAGACTTGATTCTTTGGACCAAACCGAAGAAGTCCATGTTGGTGCTGAAATATTGTACTCTTTTGGAAAACGTGAAAATAGATTTGAGGTCTGAATACAGCCAACAGTGGGACTATATTTACACAATTCACATAAAGACGCCGTCTGAACACCTAATTATTCGAGGCGAAACGGACACAGAAACGCTTGATTGGAACAAAGACCTAAGACGTTGTTCGAGTCAAGTCGCCAGTACGTCGCGGGACGCCAACCCCCAAACCGTTCAAAGCGTCGCGCACGGCTCTGAGAAGAAGGGCCATGATGTGGCTGAGGAGGCCGCGGCTTCGGAGATGCCTCAAGACGCCACGTCTGAAGATCCTCGCAGACCTCGCGTGATGCGTGCTCGATTGGGATTGACTGGACTGCGTCTTTTAGAGGATTACAGAAATTCGTTTAACTTTCAAACTCAATTGGAGCTGAAGCGCATTCGAGACTGGCAGTCCATGCCGGACTCTGGCGAACTCGACGAGTATCAGATCTCAAATGAAGAGATAAACCGTATCATAGACATGTATCCAGAATCAATATATGAGACCTATTTCGACCTTCAGAAGCTGTTGTTGGAGTTCGATATAGGCTTTGAAGTGCCTCACCTCCTGATAATAGGTCTAGCAGGCGGAGGAAAAACATCTCTCCTCGACGTGTTACTGGATATCTCTTTGCCGCAGGAAAACCTCAAACGCCCTCTGTATATTCATACCTTCAACAACAAGAAATACACAGACGAGCCCCTCCTTACCATACTGAAGGACCTCAAGTTGGACCCTCCTGTTTTAAAGAACGTAACCGTGAGTAAATCCGAGCTCAAAAATGAACTTTTGCGTCGTGCTACCGAGGACTACAGTGAAAATCCGATTCACCTCCGCTACGAACATGCCCGAATTTTGAACGCTGTGCTGGTCGATACTCCCGGGCTGGACGTCCATCAGTTCTATGACGAAGAAGGCACCTCCGAGAACAACAGCCATTCAACCTCGAAGCCAACCGTTCGCAGAATCTGCTACAACCTAGCCAAGCAACCCAAATTCCAGCTTCTCTTCGTAGAGGAATGCAAAAGTAAGAATTTGATGAGTGCCATAGAAGACTTGACATCGGTCGTCGATCCAACATTGAATCGCAGTTTTTTTGTCTATTCGAAATTTTATCACAAACTTCGTGATTTTTATTGCACAGCCGACCTGAACTCGTATCTTAGCTCCCTTGTTTCTGCCGCCCCCGCTTTTTTCGTAACACTGCCGTCTTTTTGCTCCTCCTCCGCTACAGACACCGGTTCCCAACAAAAACGAATTGCTCAAGCCTACTTGCGCGACTTGGAGGCGCTTCACCTCTTACAGTACGACACTCGATACGACAAAAATATCGGTGTTTACAACCTGAAATTTTTTTTTATGGTCTGGCAAAATAAATTTTCGATTCGACAATTTTCGGGTTCTCTAAACGAAATAGCCGAGTTGGAAGCCTCCACCCTCGACAAGTACAAGCAAGTGCAGGAATCGAGGAAGCTCTTGAACCTACCTGAGCTGCGTTCTTTGAGCAATTCACTCGCCTACCACTTCGCGCAACTCTTGCAAAATGCGTGGAAAAACACTAGCATCATTAACTCCCAAATTTATGGACAGACCTTAGAAGACGAGGAGTATCAACAAGACTACAGGTGTCGCCATTGGATAACTGGCCAAAATAACCTGATTTTCCTCAGCGACAAAGCGTTAAGCAAGATTCGTTACAAAAACTGCAGGCTATACGGACTGCCTCAACTCCGTCGACTTCTCGCTGTTTTTCACGCCGTCGTTCGCCAGTTGGACGTGGGCCATGTCGACATGGAAAGAATTCATCTGTTCATCAAGCAGAACCGCTGCTTCTACGCCAACGACTATTTCGACGTATTGTACGATATCGCACACGAACGCGTGAAACATGCGCTCTCTACTCTTTTGAGGCCCTTTTGCAAGCGTATCGTCGGCATTTTTCGCAGACTAGGTTTCATTGCCTATCACCTCGTTTCCGACAAGAATTTGGCTCCTCACAAAGAGTACCGAAACTTTCAGACGCTCATTAATCACGTCTACGCTACCTACAACTATCAAATTGCGCAATTTGAACTTCAGTGCCTATCCAATCTGCAGAACTTATTCACCGAACGAATCAAGCTCAACTACCTGGACTACCTAGACGACCTCCTGCTTTCCGATGCAAACACCGAAGACACAACGAAGGCCAACCTAAACCTCATTTCCAGACTCTTTGTCGATATTTCCGAGCGGTTTTGCGACAATATCAACTCTGCCTGCTGCCTCACTCTGGCGCCTAATACACTGAAGTCGCTCTCTCGGGACATTCTGAACCACGTGTCTGAGCTCACCAACGCACAGATCGAACAAATTTTTTGTCTGAATCTGCTCTTGGAGCCCTTGGACACAAAGCAACGCGCTCTTGAAAAGTCTTTACGAAGAATTCGGCAGCTTCGCTCGGAGTTCAGCGCGCAATACAAAATGTTTCAATCTTGCTCCGAGACCTATTCCAAATCGAGCCTTTCTATCAAGTACCAGGTTTGTCACCAAAGTACCGACTCGGAGCTCCAAAAGGGTGCCGATTGATTCACCTGCATCTCCGACGATGACCCCTGCCGCCGTACCCGTCCGTGTGCCGTGGGAGTCTCGTTTGATGCGTGCCGCGCAATAGGAATTTGGGGCGTTGAGGTTTGGGTCTCCGCTTCTGTGCAGAAGAACGTTAGGTCAAAATGCAAACTTTTTGTGCGAACGATGTGTAGAAATTCATATAGAGATGGAGCGAAGGCGCAGTGCAATTTATTCTACTAGTTAGACATCTCTATCGAACAAGGCGGATTTGAGCCGTCATTTTATTCGAATAAGCTACTGTTAGCTCGTTCGCGATGCGAACGCTGAGAAAAAAGGAAGTCGGCATTGTGTGTATTTTACCGCGAAGAACTGTTACTGGCTCCACCTGACTGAAATTTTCTTTTTTACGGTAAATAAATCAATAGCTTGCTCGCTTGACAAAAAAAAAAACGCGTTATTATGAACTCAAAAAAAAAAAAGTACTGGTTTCTTTGGTTCGCCTCTCGTTTCGCATACCCGGTGATGTCCAGTTCCCCAAATTTGCTCATTTTCATTCCTCCGAATGAAAATGGCTCGCTGGGCACTGGCACGCCGACATTGATGCCGATCATTCCAGCCTCGAACCTGCTTGCAAACCACTCTGCCACTTCTCCACTACTCGTGTAAATACACGCTGCGTTCCCATAGATCGAGCTTTTTTGAATGGATATGGCTTCCTCGAACGTGCTTACCTTTACTACGCTCAGGACGGGGCCGAAGATCTCCTCTTGTATTGCGGGCTCATCTGAGGATGCGTGAAGAATAACGGTCGGACCTACCCAGTAACCGCCCTCTCCGTACTCCGAAGTTATCGATGCTTTGTACCATTCTCGGCCGTCCAGAAGGATCTGAGAACCGTTTTGTTCCGCTTGATCGATGTAGGATATGATTTTGTGCTTGCTTGCGCCGTCAATCACAGGTCCGATTGCGTCTTTGTCGTAGACGCCATCTTGTTTGTTTTTTGGCCTTAGCATCGAGGCCTTGCGGACGATGAGGTCCAGCAGCTGCGCCTGGTCCCCAATGATGATCAGGGCGCTCGCTGCCATGCAGCGCTGGCCGGTGCACCCGGTGAAGGACGACACAACGTTAGAAGATGTCAATTCTACGTGGCAGTCTTGGGCTGCCACCAAGAAGTTTTTGGCTCCGCCCAGTGCCAACACGTGTTTATTGAGCAGGCGGCACCTGTGCGTAACCATTTCCGCCACTCTGCTCGTTCCTACGAACGTGACGAGGGTTATGTCCGGGTGGTCGCAAATGGCCTCCACTGCATTTTTAGAGCCGTTGACGATCTGAAAAACGCCGTCGGGAACACCAGCTTTTTTGAAGATTTCGGCGACTAATTTCATAGTTTGCGGGGCCTTTTCCGAGGGCTTCAGGATGACGCAGTTTCCTGTGACCAGGGCGAGCGGGACTGTGTACAAGGGGCGTTAATAAACGACGTAGCTTCGCGCGCGCTATAGCTCAAAGGAGCGCATACCTGTCCAAAAGGGAACTGAAAGACTTCGCGTTAGTCGGCGGGTCTAGCTCGAAAACTGGGCCGGTTTGAAATGTACGAACCCATCATAGGAAAGTTAAACGGAACGATGCTGGCAACAATTCCTAAAGCGACGCGTTTTTACGGTAGGGGGGCGTAGATGATCAGTAAGGTAAGCTTAAAGCCCCGCTTTGGACGTCATTCACTCTCTCGCAACTAGAGGCGATACCGCGTCGCGAAGACAAATGTTCACGTACCCACCGGGTCTCTTCTTTCGAAGCAAGTCACCCCTTTTGAAACCGCCTGTATTTTTCCAGAAATCAGTTGAGGCGCACTGCAAGCGTATCCGAGTATTTCGATGGATTTCAGGACCTCCGCTTCCGCTTCAAAAGGCGTCTTTCCGTGTTCGTTCGCGATGCACATCACCAGTCTTTGCTGGTTGGCGCCGACCAACTCGCGCATTTTGAACAGCACTTCTGCTCTTGCCTTGGTGGTCCTCTCCATCCACGAGACCTGAACCTTCTTGGCGCAGAGCACCGCGACTTCGACGTCCTCGCCGTTGGAAAGGGCGACAGAGCCGAAAATCACTCCAGAGTGCGGGCATCCCAGAGACAGGTACTCTTTGGACTTTGGAGGCACGAAGCACCCACCAATCCAATTGTCAACTTTCGTCAGTTCCATGCTGCGCGTTGTCGACGAGAAGAGCGCGTACAGAGACGTGCCAGAAGCACTTTCTCAACACAGTACGTCCAAAAAAATGACACGTTAAACAAAATATTGCAATATTTTTTTATGCACTTGTCAAACGCTGCTTCGCGGCAAAGTTGCGGCCGCGTCGCCTCGGTTTCTGAGGGCGTGTGCGAATCTTCGGTTCTTGAAATTTGCCAGAAAGCAGCGTGTTCGGCAAAAATTTCGCTGGCAATATTTTTTCGGCGCTCCAAGTTCAACGCTCATTTTGCACAGTACAGCGTCGAGTCTCGGAAGACCTATTCCCATGGATTCTTCTTTCGCCGAAAAGCGCTCCGACCTGGACTTCGACGCGCGAAACGCTGGTCAAGCGGGCTGCACGACGCCGATGGAATGCGTGCACAGAGCCGACTACATGTCAATAGAAGAGCCAAAAATAGACGAGGAGCATGTCACTTTACAAGAATTCGTTTCTTTTTGTCCCAGCTCGACGAAAATTGTGGATGTTTGCGCCTCGACCCCTGAGCCCGAGCCGGTTGACCGAAGAGAGTCGTCTCGAAGTCCTGCTTCTTGGCAGACGAGCCCGTTGGACGACGAGCGGTTCCCTTGCGCCTCTACACGCATGTTCGGCCTACCAATAGTGAACAACGCTCTCTTTTCGCCGGAAAACTGGCTCGCTCGCTTCCACGCAGAAGGGTCCGATCCGCTTGTCGCTGCGCAGCTTAGGAAGGAAATCGCCGCAGGCACCATCAGGGCCTGCTGCGACGGAGAACTCCCGAACGAAGAGGGCTCTGCGATTTTCAAAGACCTTTTAAAACTTCCTGCGATAGACCGACTGTACGACAACACCGACCACATCGACCCCAAGTGCTTCCCTTGTCAAGAGAAGACCTTTATTCGCATCTACAACGAAGACTGCATCGACCTCGGACTACACTTCAAAAAAAAAGGGTACAATCCCGTTGTGTTGAATATGGCCTCCGCGACTCATCCTGGTGGCCATTACCTGGGTGGGTCCGCGGCTCAAGAAGAGACGCTGTTTCGTCGTACGAATTACTATCGGCGTCTGGACTACAACTGCGCTGACATAGAGCGCGACGTGATGGGAGAAAATGCCAAGACCGACAAAATTTGTGAGGTACCAATAATGTACCCCATTCCAAAAACCGGAGGAATTTACTCCAAGGACGTCGTGGTGTTTCGCGAAAACGCAAAAAAAGGATATGCGTGGATGTCCAAGCCCGAACTGCTGTCCTTCGTGGCCGTCGCCGCTTGCAACAGACCCAAAGTCGCCGATGATCGCTTAAAGGATCAGTTTGTCGACACAACAAGAGAGAAAATAACGACCATTTTCAAAATAGCGCTCAACGAGAAGCACGACTGCGTCATTTTAGGGGCATTCGGCTGCGGCGCGTATCGCAATCCTCCCAGACACATCGCGGAGCTGTTTCACGAGGTGATTCGGGATCAGTTCAGCGACAAGTTCAAAGTTATCGCATTCGCAATCATAAACGACGTGAACTCGTTCAAATCGCATAACCCCAAAGGGAACATTCAACCGTTCGAGGACGTGTTCAGAGTCAAAGCTGCCAAGTGCGTCCAGTGATCCCCGCGGAAGAGCGCCACTTCAACGCAAAGTGAATAAAAAGTGTACGTACAAGGGACCGAATGATGGCAATGGCAAACACGCGAGATTGCGAAGACCGTTGCTCTCTACTCGACGAGATATGTACACGCCCTCTTATTGTTTTAAATATAGAATTTCAGTTGGCACGTCTGAGAGTGTACGTCCACCTCGCGTAAGTGCCTCTGCTTCTCCCGGCCCCATCTGCTCACCGAGCAGGAGCGGTGTACCTTCATGCCCGCAAGGTTCGTGCTGCTGACGGATGGAACGGTACACTCTCTCGCTGTCTTTTTTTTTTTTGTGGACAAAAGTGTCACGTCGCGGGGCTAGGAGCCCCCCTGGACCCCCTCTCTTCGTACGCACCTCGTTCGCAAAAAATGAGCGCTTGATGGGGTATGGTGAACCGCCGCGCTGCAAGGCTACGAACGTAAGGGGTCACACAAAGTTTTATTGGTGGCAAGTTTCTTTCACGCTGCAATTCTAAGACTGTGGCGAGACGAGCCGACAAGCCGCCAAGTTGCTCAGGCCTTTACATAGTCAGTCAGCTGCTCTTTCATCTTCCCGCCGACGAACTCGTCGCAGCTATTGTACACAGACCTCGAAATCTGGTAGAGGGCTTCTTTGGTCAAAAAGGCCTGGTGTGACGTGACGACTACGTTGTGACGGCCGATCAGGTTCGTGAGTATGGGGTCGTTTATGCCTTTCGCCGACCAGTTTTCGAAAAAAATGCCTTTCTCGTGTTCGTAAACATCCAGACCAGCGGCGCCCACCTTGCCGGAGTCCAAGCTGTCCATGAGGGCTTTTGAGTCTATCAGTTCGCCTCTAGAGGTGTTGATGATTACCACGCCGTCTTTGCACTTGGACAGTAAGTTTTGGTTGATCATGTACCGGGTCGAGTCCAACAACGGCACGTGGAGTGAAATGACATCGCACTGAGAACATAGCTCTTCGACGGTGTCGATGTACTGAACTTCTGGGAACTTTTCCAGCTCCGGGTTGTGATAGACGTCGTAGCAGACCACCTTGCACCCGAATCCGCGCATGATCGATATCATACACAACCCAATTTTGCCGGTACCGACCACCCCCACCGTCTTGTTGTACATGTCAAACCCGGTTAGGCCGTCCAACTCAAAGTCGTAGTCTTGGTTTCGTTTGTAGCTTTTGTGTATTTTTCGGTTGCAGGCCATGAGCAAGGACGCGGCGAACTCGGCCACCGCATACGGCGAGTAGCTCGGGACGCGAGTTACCGAGATATCGTACTCGTCTGCCGCCTTCAAGTCGACGTTGTCAAAGCCGGCGCACCTCAGTGCGACGAGTCCGGTACCATTCTTCTTCAGTTCCCCGAGAACCGATTTGTCTACTAGGTCGTTAACGAACACGCACACAATTAGGCAGCCCGCGGCCAGAGGGACGGTTGTCATGTCAAGTCTCTCCTTGATCCATATAATCTCGTATTCTAGGTTGTTTTCTCGTTTGAACAATTCAAACGCGTCCTTCATATACTGCTTCGTGTCGAAGAAAGCGATTCTGTTCTTGTTTTGCTTGCGGCGAAAAGCAATATGATGAAGTAAATTCGAACGCTCCCTGGCCGTTATGGCCAGAAACCTCATGAAGCTCATACTCAATCCCGGGTGCTCCTGACAAAGCTCCGTGAACTTTTCCGTCTTCAGCATCATGTACTTAGCATCTTCCAGAACCACTAGTCGAGAAGCTGCCAAGTCTTTAAAGAAAAAGTGCAACGAGCCAGAAATATCGCCAAATTCCAACACGTATTTGTAACCACCATCCCGAGTGGTTTTCTCGATCTTACCTTCCTGAACAATTATCATTTGGTCCTGAACCTGTCCTGTAATGGGAAACCAGCGGATACGTCCCAGTTAGTACATCTTTCAGTCGAAACATTTCAAGTTGCGCTTCTGTGATTTAGCAGAATTTAGCAATCAACCTACCTATCTCCTGCAACACAGTGCCCTTCTCGGCAGTCTTTACCTCTACATTGTCTAGAACGAGTTTGGAGTATTCCGCACCAATGGTGCTGAACAGACTGAAATTTTTGAGGTAGGTGACGATGTCTGTGTCGTGTTGGAAAGCCATAATTGCAATCAGAATAATGAAAAAAATATCGTTTATAAATCATGGTTAATGCTGTATTTTCTAAATATGTCCTTACTCGATTTTCCACCCCCAGCTAAGCCAAAAAGCGGGGTTTTCGCCAGAAGAACCGCGTTTATTTTTTGTGCGCTCGCAGGCGGCTTCGTTGGTCTTCTACTGATTTCAATGCGTAAGGAGAAGAGAAAAGTACGGTAGCGCGCGTGTACGCATTTGGTGAGGACTGATTTTGACCGTTGTCTGTGCCAGATCGAGCTGAAAAGGGCACTGTCCACAGAGATTATGAAATTAGAGCAAGAAATCAGCGAGATGGACGAATGGGAGAGGTTGAGGTCCCGAGACCGTGAAGAAGCAAAAACTGCCAAAGAGCCCAAGACGACCGAGACAAGACCACACTCCTAAAGATAGGCAAGGTTAACGAGGCGCTTTCTCTCAGGTTGCATGCTGACGGCGGTTTGACATGCGAAACACGACTCGACTGGCGGGGCTTCAAACGTGAAGTATTTGCAAACGCTTGCCGTATGCAACCGATATCCAATATGGCTGCGCACTGCTCCAATGTGATGTGTTTACCTCCTCTTGTGTGTAGTACGCAAGAATGGGGTCTAGAAGATTGTTCGTGCAGAGAGGACTGCTTAGTAAGAGCGAAACATTCGAAAATTTCTTAATAAATGCATACCTGTTGTTTGCTTCGAAAAATGTCTCAAATCCCAAACGAGCGTTTGCTTGTCGTCTCCTGCTGTGCACATGTGATACGTCGAATGAGGCGCCCACGATATAGAGTTAACAGAGGACGTGTGTCCGGCGATTTCCGTGATGGGTACCATCGGAAGTCTGAGGTCTAGAACTATCACTTTGTTATCGTTCATTTGAAACGTGGCCAAGTAATTTGAATTCTGCCTGTTCCAAGTCAGGCGAAGCAGAGGCTTCTCAGTCTTGGTCTCGTACAAGATGTTGCTGTGCTGCAGGCTTCTCAAATCAAACATTCTCACCGAACCATCCGCACCGACAGATGCGAACACATTGCTGTCGCCCGTGGTGAAGGCGATGTCATACACTTCTTTGTCGTGTGCAATCATTTGGGCTATAGCCTGTTCTCTCTGAGGGAAATTGTGAGTACACCACCGAGTATGGAGGAGGCGCCGCAATTGCTTTGTTTATCGAAAAGTGCAGCTTATGTGCGTACAGCGATGTTCCAAATGGTACAAGTGGTGTCAATTGAACAGATGCCAATTAATTCCGGATTCAGCTCATTCCAATCGAATGAGGTTAACGGCCCGTTGTATTTGGTATTTTCTTGCTTATG
The DNA here is from genome assembly GCF_023897955.1 of Schistocerca gregaria. Classification (NCBI taxonomy): domain Eukaryota; kingdom Metazoa; phylum Arthropoda; class Insecta; order Orthoptera; family Acrididae; genus Schistocerca; species Schistocerca gregaria. The sequence goes on along the minus strand of NW_026061838.1, from coordinate 29,411 downwards.
ACAAGGGCACGGGTAGAGTGAGTAAATAGGGAGTAAACGAAAAGCACGGTGGACTTCTACAATGCGGCCAACTCTCGCTTGAAGCAGTCAGTTTCGAGGGGTGTGCTGTATGAAGACCTCGTCGTACAAAATTATTTTTGTGTGGGCACATCGTACCTTATTGAAAAGGCACCTCAGCCTAACCTTGCCGTCTTCTCCGATTTGCCAAATTCGCAAATGGTCCGCGGTTGTAGCCATGAGGTCTAGTCTTGTGCCAATTTTGTCGTGAATCCACTTTAGGTTGGTCGGCGGGTATGGATGATTTATTTCAGCCGTTACCTCAAATTCGCCTTTCTCATCATTTAACTGGATCACATGGACTCTGTTTTCAAACTGGAACAAAAAACTGCTTAGTGCCAGGCGAAATGGGTAATCGGGCCTCACGCTCCAATTCATGCTGTAAATTAGCCAGGGCGCTTCATATGTATAGGTATCTTTCTTCGTGTTCATAGATACCGCTCTTATGCAAACAATGAACGGAGCCTTGAATTGATTTTTTTTAAGCCGATTGGCCAGGAAGAATATCTAGCATGAAAATAACGTAAAACGGTGAAAATGAATTCTTGAATTTGTCTATCGTCTTTTAAAAAAGCGAACACTGCTTTGTTGCATAGCGCTTCTTCGATGCCGTGGCCACGAGTTTAAAAGAGATTTGCTGAGCGTGAGACGCGGAGACCGCGCAAGCGCTTTCGCCTTCTTTCGTTGAGTACAACTCGATCTAATTGAGAGAATTGCAATAAGTAGGCTAACCACTGACGAATGCGCCTCCGGAAAATAAGCTGGCGGAAGTATAAGGTCTCGCAGTACTTTCGAAAACCGTTTGATGTGAGTGATCTTGGAGCGCGGGGAACGGGCCCTTTTAAAAAAAAAAAAAAGGGCGCTTTACGCTAGGGGCTTGAGCGTTTCTGCGGACTAGCCAAGCGAGTGCTTCTTTGGCTGGTGTCAAGATTTGAAGAGTCAGATGTGACTTAATTGTCAGCTGTCTAAGGGTTTTAATCATTAATTGAGAAAAGACGATCGGGCAGGGTTATAATTGATCAGTTTATTATTAAATCAGTTCAGGGCGTCAGTTATCGCCGAGCGCAGTAATGACGCCGTCGATGCGGGTCGGTTATGATTTTTCGTATATTTTTGAAGGGGAGGCATTAAAAGCAATGTCAGCATATAATTACGTTCTTCTTCATATTTGAAGGGATGACTAAAAAACTAGTAATAAGTGTATTTATTCAATTGGTTCTTGTTCTGCAGAATGCGCTGCCAATTGGTCATATCTATTAAAATCGTCGGCGTGTTCAATTTCCTGGTCATCGTCCCTCGTGGCAGTTTCGTACTGATGGTACTCAGATATTAGGTCGTTCATGTTACTCTCGGCCTCGGTAAACTCCAGTTCTTCCATTCCCTCTCCAATGTACCAATGAAGGAATGCCTTGCGACGGAACATGGCGGTAAATTGTCCCGAGATGCGCTTGAACAAAGTTTGTATAGAGGTGTTGTTGCCGATAAAGGTGGCCGACATTTTGAGGCCGACTGGTGGGATATCTGTTACAGATGACTTGATGTTATTGGGGATCCACTCGACAAAATAGGGTGCATTTTTGCACTGAACGAGGAACATTTGATCATCCACTTCCTTGGTGGACATCTCGCCGCGGAACATCGCTGACGCCGTTAGGTATTTGCCTTGAGTTGGGTCGCAGGCCGCCATCATATTTTTTCTATCAAACATTTGGGACACCAGCTCCGGGACGGATGACATCTGGTAGTCCACGCTATTTCGAGACGAGAGAGGCGCAAATCCGACTAGGAAAAAGTGGAGGCGAGGGAAAGGAATAAGATTGACCGCCAATTTTCGGAGATCGGCATTCAGCTGCCCTGGGAATCGTAGAGAGCAGGTGATGCCTGACATCACTTGTGAAACTAAGCCGTTGAGATCCGCGTATGATGGGGAGGGAATTTTCAGTGTTCTAGAACAAATTTCGTACAACGCCTGGTTGTCAATACAAAACACCTCATCCACGAGTTCGACTAACTCGTGAGTCGAAAGAGTAGCATTATAGGGCTCTACTACTGTATCAGATACGGTCGGAGACGGAACTATCGAAAATGTGCATAACATCCTGTCATTGTATTCTTCTCGAATTTTTGAGACTAGCAGAGTGCCCATGCCTGAGCCAGTTCCACCTCCGAGGGAATGGCAGATCTGAAAGCCCTGAAGCGCGTCACAGGCTTCAACTTCTTTGCGAACAACGTCCAGGATGTTTTCTACCAACTCTGCCCCCTCTGTGTAGTGCCCTTTAGCCCAGTTATTACCTATGATTCATCAGAGTAAAAAAGGGTGAGATGCATTAGGCGCGAGGGACGAGATCAGGTGCAACTTTGACGGTCGCAGGCAACTAGGCCTTGGCTAGCAGCGCGCAAATGGACTAAGCCGACAAAAACATTGTAAAGCCGCGCAAAATAGTGAAACAAGAAATTTCCGATGCAAAATGAGACGATATTTCGTTCAACTAGCGTATTCCGTCCCATAGATTTGAAGGTGTACCTGCTCCAGACTGGCCAAAAATAAAATTGTTTGGACGGAAGAGATTCCCTTGTTGGGAGGCCTTGATGACGTCCAGTGTTCCAGGCTCTGTTTGAAGAGTTAGACACAAATAAAGGAAAAAGGCAATTTAACTATAGAGTGCTACGATATACCTAAGTCAACCAAAATAGAACGTGGGACATATCTTCCATTTGACCCCTCCGCATAATACACATCTATACGTTCGCGTTGAACTTCCGAGTCGCCAACAAAGGTGCCAAGCTATCAACAAAATTAGCAGCTATTTAAATTGAATCAAAAAAATTGGCTATCGTACCTCGTCTAGTCCATGTTCCTGGGATATTGTTTGCCAAAAGTATTGACCTATTTGGTTCCTGTTGTCCGAAGAAGGGGAAGGGTAATTGAACGATCCGTTATTAGTGATTCGTTTAGACTGGAATCAATGCGTGAACGCATAATAGTTTAGTAGCATTCGTTTAGTCTGTAGAGAGACGCTGAGCCGCAGGGCTGCTTTTCCCTCCAAAGGGCGTACCCTGCCTGGCCAGCTTGTAAATGCAATATTTCACGCATTTATTATAGTGCTACTAAAAATAAGTGAGTAGGTAATGACTATAGGATAAAATCAAATCAAATTTCACATGTCAAAAAATTTCCGCGTAAAACCTGGCCATAAAAAAACAGCTTTTTCAGGGCTAGCTTCTTTAGATCCAGCTTCTTATCGTTAGGGAACTAGGCCGCTCTGTTTTTAATGACCAATTAGTGTGTTTGTTTGGATTTTTACTTTCTGAATGTTCAGTTTTAGACAGCCCTTTCCGAAGGTCCAGTTTGTTTGCTTCGAGCAATATCTTGTTGCTCGGTTTTGACCCTGGCCTTAAACCTTGCGCGAGGCCCCTCCCCGACACACCCCCAGTGAACATGTACAAAACGATGGCCGTTACTCTAAACCTCCCCATTCCATCGCGGCGACCGCCACCGCTTTGGTAAGGCCTTGTCAAAGCGTAAGGTGCTTCCAGGCTTTTGCCTTTATTTTGTGTTTTTTGACGGAGGATAAAAAATTATTGGTTTTTTAGCAAAAAGAAAGTCTAAAATTTTTGATTGAGAATTTTGGTGCAAGCCACATGCCTTCGTTGGCAAATGAATCGCCAAATTTTGGTAACTGCCTACGAGATGCTTTGGATGATGGTGAGTACTATGCACACGTGTATACGCTTTTCCTATCCCAATAGACAATAACTCTTTTCCTTAAGGCGAACATGCGAACGGTGAACTTCCAACGAAGGCGGCTAAAGCGGCGGATGACTCACCTATTCGCTCGGTGAATGCTCGATCTGACTCTGCGTCCGACAAGTCTATGATTGACGGTATGCCTTTGACTTGTGGAGTCTACAACTTAATTCGTGCGTGCTAAGTTCCACAATACGTCCATATTGTTTTATAGGTCTCACATTGTATGATATGCATAGGCTACCTAGAGAAACTATAGTTGATGATAGAATATCGACTTGTCAACTGAGTGTATTATCTCCGGAACTTACCTGCTATCTCTGTGAGGGGCCGTTCAATCGCCCATATGCCGCGATGGAGTGCCTACATCGATTTTGTTTTAATTGTATATCAAAGTATATCAGGGTTGGAAAAAAGGAGTGTCCTAAATGTCATATAAAACTGGCATCAACTAGAGTTATGCGACCAGATGTTGGGCTCGAAACCATCGTTAAGTTATTCTATCCTTCCCAGCCTTACAAGGCATCCGTTGATCCATGTACTGAGAAGAAGATCAACGCCACAGTAGAGCGCAAGTCGCATAACGTTTCTTCATCAGATGGTAATACCGACTCGCCTTGGACGCCACCCCCTCATTCACAAACAAATAATAGCCATCCGTTGAGTCAAACAAGAGGAGGAACACCTAAAAAAACACCTCCAGCCTCTTTATCTGGAACAACACACTCTAACAAAGGGTCCACCAGAGAAAGTCGCAGAGGACGACCACCTAAACTTATCAAGGCAGACTTTACCCCTGAAAAGCAGAACATTTCAACGAAGGAGTCAATCAAACTTTTGGCATCACTTCCGGAATGCTTTCTGTCACCCGAGACCTCGAACTTAAGATCCGATGATGTTGAAATGGCCCCTGTCTCTTCCAACAATCCCGACGCGAAACGCATCAATCCGGGATCCGACCGGTCTCAAGCGTCTACTGCCGTAAAAAACTATCGAGGAAAGAAAAAGGATGAGAATAAAATGACCGTTGCTCTTTTTCCTCACCCACACTTGTCTAATTCATCAGTCAATCTTTCCAATTTTCATGTGGTTGCTCCCATCGGTACTACGGTAGGACATTTAAATACTCTACTGTCAATCTTGAATTCAAAGAAATACACCATTCCAGACCAGCAGGCTGAAACTTTCAAATTCGTTCTCACTATCGGAGACGATGTACTAGACAAAGACTTGACCATTGAAAAAATTTATAAACAATTTTTCAGAGAAGTTCATAGTGGCATTAGTCTGCATTTTTATAGAGAAAATAACTCCAGTGTACAGATCAAAAACGAATAAACTCACTACGAACACGCTATACGCCATGTTTTGTATTGTCGACTATTCGGTTTTAAACAAATTATATGAAAATTTTTTTGATTTTGATTAATGATACACTTGTTTTTATCCTATTTTGCCGGCCGGACATACCAACCATGAGCCATACTGAAGCGGATGCAGAAAATGCGCAACCCGTCACCACTCAACCCCGAGACCAAATTCCAATCATCAAATTTTTCAAATCTAAAAGTCTGTTTCAGCAATTGGATGCAACGATGCGGCAACTCAACACCAAAGAACAAGTTATCATCTCTGGATTAGAATCTAGTATGTCCTCCTGAATATCTGAGCTTATATGCGACTAGAGTGTATAACAACTATATAGAGCCCATCGGCTTTTTTTTCATGCCAATCGAGAATTAACCTGTTACTTAGCGTTAAGCACTGTCGTTTCGGTTGCTCAAAAACTCAAAAGTCTTGGCTGTGCCGAGATTTCAGGTATGCCAATTAAAGCCGGTCTTGTTTGCCATATAAAGCAAACTGCACGTTCAAACCATTTATTTGATTCTCGATAGTGTAAATTAATCATGGAAATTTTTGAAATGTTTAAATATTACATCGAGTTCACAGCTGCTTCTTTTATACGTCCGCTATTCTATATCATTTACAATTCACTAATTCACTTTGGCCCTGCTGATTTTTTTTAGAAATTAAGACGGAAGTTATCTTTAATGATGACTACCTCTACAAGCACAAAATGTCGATTGTTTTGACTCGTACTCCCAATTTCAGCGATGTATATGAAAAAAGACAAATGCAGGCCGAGGAAACGAAACAATTGAAAAAACAGCTAGCGGCAGCTCGCATGGAAAGTCAGGAATTTTTCAGGAGTCTTACCGAACAGCAAGGAACGGAGGAAGTGGCTCAAAATTCATAGAATGCTGTATACACTAAAACTCAGTGCCAATATAACTATTAAAATTATATTTCCTTCATAGCATAAATGAGCCGATAGAACAAAATAGTGTGTTTTTCTAGCAGAGGGTGAGGCAATTTTGGTTTTCAAGTGTCACTTTTATTTTGATTTTATCGGACAAAGCTTGACACACTAAAAGCTATTTTATTTTTTTCTCTCGATGATAGCTCAAACACGGTTCATCGCCAAAAAAGGATCGAATTATATAATTTTGTAAGCAGCCTTGATCTATCTGCTTGTACATATATATCATATCGGTATGTGTGCTATAAGTCCTGTAAACTGTTCGTGTAAAATTAGCCCTATCTCTAGTACACTTGCTTTTTCAAGGATTTCGTCAATATTTCGCTGAGATATTTTGTTTTAAGCATATTTAAAGGCGCACATCATTAAACTGAATTTCTATTCTTCTTGCTTAAGAATGCATTCGACCAGTATTTTGATAATAACAGCCTTAAGGTGTCTTTCACTATTGATTAAAAATTTGATTGTTATTTTGAAGCAGATCCTCGGAGTTTATTTGACGAAAAGTCCAATTTCCAAGTCCATCTAGAATCAACACATGAGAATGATATTTCCAGAGGGATTTACGGTGCGCGACTGTGATGAGTGTAATGTCGAGATTCTTGCATTTCGAAAATATCAAAGCCTCGATATCCAAAGACAACTGTGAGGTACATTCATCTAAGATTGCAAACTTTGGGGAATGGTAAAATAGGCGCGCCATAGCTAGTCGCTGCTGTTCTCCTTGTGAAAGTTTTTCCGTCCAGTCTTGTTTTCTTTCCCAAGACTCGCGGTCGAGCAGATACTTGATCTCGGTTTGTTCCAAGAGAGAAGCTAGATCATCATCAGTAATGCCACGGCTCTTCATTTCAACTTCAGAGTGGGGGTAAAGGACTTGCTCCCGGAAGGTCCCAGAAGTAAAATACGGACGCTGAGGGATATAAAAGATGTCATTACCGCGAGGCCGAACCAAACGGCCATTAGATAATGGCCAAATATTGGACAAAACGCGGAATAGGCTAGACTTCCCAGACCCGTTAGGTCCCACAATCAGCAAATTAGTACCAGGATAAACTGAAAAGGTAACATCTTGAAGTAAGACAATGTTATCCGGAGAAATAATATCGACGTGTTTAAATTCGATTCGGTCTGCATATTCGTATATGTCTTTCTTATCAGCTTCATTTTCTTCGGCGTTGATATTTAGTAACAGTTCTCTTAGTTCGGCTACGCGTGTTGTATATCCGGCGAGTTGGGTAAAGTTTTTGTACAGTAGCACAATTTTTCCGATAGAGCGAGCTAAATTGATTAAAATATGTGAATTACTCACATAGTCACGAGTAATGTTATTCACAGAATAAGTATCTGAATTTTTTGCGTTAGAATTTATGGTGCTGAACACTGGAATGGCTAATACTACGTATCCAACCAGAGTAGAGCCATATTTTACTAGCCATGAATCAAAAATTCCTAACGAGGCTTGTTTTTGGAAGATGTATTTACTTTGATCGTATATGCAATTGAAACTATCATCTAAATATTCTTTTTCCGTTTTGATTCCTCTGTAAAAAGCTATCTCTTCCGAGTAATTAATGACTCGCGAATGGAGATGACGAAAATTACCTTCTAGTCTTTGTAATTCGGCTGTTAGCCTAGCGTAGGGAGGCATGATCAAATGCAGTATAATCGATGACACGAGATAATAAAAATACATTATGAAAGAGCCTTTGTATCCAACAACCTTTACAAGACGTGAAGTTAGTAGTATGATATCCAAAAAAGGCTTGAAAATGGTGCCAAAGAGCGAGGAAAAAGATTCAGCAAACTTGTCTATATCTTGTGTAATTCGTTGGTCGATGTTATCAATTTTCTCCATATTGGCAGCTCGGTAAAATGTTAAATCGTTTAAATACAAATCGTGAAGATGCTCAGAGATGCGTTGACGAGTGTTAAACCTCAGCAAAAACGACCAATATTTGATTCCAGAGTTGACAATACTAGCTGGAATAGCCACAGCAGCCAAGTTTAGTACCCCTTGAATGAATTTCTTATAATTCCGTGACACAAGTGATTTGGCATTTTTTCCAGTAATGTCAGCTATGCAAAGGGTCAGATGTGTACGAGCCCACAAGAAACCTATCAAAAGCCATAGTTCAAGAGACTCTCTACAAAAAAATGAAGGAACAGCAATTTTGCTTAAGGAGTACAACCTTATAAAAAATAATTTGTCGACAGCTGCTTTTGGGCGCTTTCTTGTAGATTCATCAGCTGGTTTTTGTTGCTTAAGCTTAGCAGCTTTGTATCTGTCTTTGATCCAATAGGACAGACCTGCTGTCCCAATCTTAAAATTTTGATACAGACAAGTAACGAAGTGAATTGGGTTACAGAGTTAGAAGCTGCCATATCGCTGAAAAAAGTGAGCCGTGTGCCTTGAGATATCAATTTTTAAAGCAATGGAGGACGCATACGTTATCTTTATTTATTATCTGTATTTCAGGTAATAATACAAGCATTCAAAAATGACAGTACAACGTACCAAAGTAACGAGAACTAATAGAGCTTTGTTCTGAAGTAGCTTATTTTTTAATCTATACCCTGTAATAAGGGACATTATTTTTTGTTTATACCCGGTCACAAACCAGGCATAAACTAAAATGCATTCCACAAACGCGAAACGAGAAACTGCTCAATAGTACAAAAAGAAACAATGAATTAAACTCGTTAAATCTTAAATTTACACTTTCGTTCACATTATAAAGATTCAGATCTAATCTGGCATATTCAATCGATAAGGAATCCGGTAACATCTACAGTTGTAACATTGACAATTTGACCAGATTTGATTTGACTTATATTTTTTGCTACTACACAGTGGACAATCATGCACGTATACTGTTTCACTCAAAAATTTAATTTTAGAACTAGTATCTAGCACGTTCATAAATGATTTATTTTATTACCTTTGTTATTCGGCCTGTAGTTTTATACCTACCAATTACAAAAAACTTTGAAGACTTACCTATTGCCAATTATGAGTAAAAAAGCTATAAAAAGCTGTAATTCGTTTTCTCGTGCATCAGCCTTATGTCAAAACAGCTATGAAGTTTTTATGCTAGTTCGGTTTAATCTATCGCAATTCTAGGTATGCATTTCTTAAAATACTATTGAGCAGAAAAATATTGAAATTCAACTCTGATATATTAGTCTATCTTTGAATAACAGATGGTAATCAAAAATAGACTATCGACCGTTTTAGTTTATGTTTTACAAAATTTGAAGCCGACTTATGCCTTTACTAATTATCATAAACTATACACGTTATGGATGCTGAATATTTATAAACATGCTTTTATGCAATTGCAAACAGTCAGAATACAGTCATATTAGCGAGACGTAAGCCTTTTAAATTTTTAATATAATTTTTGGCCTTTAGTAGAGGCCATAATGAACAATTAATACAGTTAACAAAATTTAAAAGTATGGCCTTATCATCTTTTGGCTAATTGTTAGCAATATTATAGACAATCATTTCCGGGCACATAAAAAACTATTCTCTTGTACATATGTGATTTCATACAAAAGACCCATAAAAGCAACATATTTTGCCTAGCAATAAATAAAGCAATTGAACATGAGATGTATTTCAAACACTTACAGCCAAAGATCAGACATTCCAAATAAGCGAAAGTCTATAAAATTGCTTTTATAAATCCCTCTGGCTAGAAGGATAAGGTAGTATAAATCTGAAAGCGTGAGAAATTGATTTTTTAGTAAATGTTTTTTTAGAAAAGCATACCAGCTGTACACAATTCTGCCGGAAATTTTTTGAGTTGATGCTGATCTTCGTACAATTTCTATACTTTTAAAGGGGTACATTGTTTGATCTATTCAGCATTTATGAATGTTTCAATTCAGCTTGGTTTTAGGCTTCTTTATAGTTAAGTACACAATATACTCTTATTTATGAACTCTACTGGCGAATTAGCTACAATTATTAGATCTACAAGCTGTAATCAATTTTTGAGTTAGGGTCGATACTTGGCTAAAAAGATTGGACAGCAAAGAGTACTCTTCTTCATATCTTTGGTTTAATATATTTAGGGTTTAACCTTTGAGTGATTAAGCTTAATATTATAATATGGAATTGACTGTACGTTTTAGAATTAACCATTAATCAGATTATAAAATTGTGTTATATTATTAGCAAGTATGTATACAATTTAAGTCAGTCAGATTATTATAATTAGAGCTTATTCAACAACAGGTATACTTCTTTTTACTCTCTATATCGTTTCACCGTCGATGAGAATCCTTTCTCGATTTTTTTGGTCTGATAAAAATACTGAAAAACTATATATGTTGGTGCTAGTGGTTTTATCAATTATGAGTAATAGAATACAGCCTTGTACACAAAGGGGTACTTTATTTTATAGATTTCCTAGTCGATGAAACAATGTTTTCTTGTCGGTTTGAATGGGTACACCTACGTATTATGATTCGATTGATACTAAAAGCATAGATCTGGGGCTAAGGAATTGAAAGTCCTGCATATTTGATGGTTCAGTACAGTTATCATTGCTTCTATTGTAAATGTTATCGGCTTCGTTTCCTTTTTTCGTCGATTTAGATTCATTGTATTCACATTCGTACATTGATTCCACTCTATTAGCAATGCATTGTAATCCTGCACTTGAATGCTCTTTGAAAGTTTTGCTAATTCTTTTGAGATCAGAAACCCCTTTCGAAACATATGGATGTTTAAACATATGGTCTACTGCAGCGCACAATCTTTTTCCAAACGCTGATTCTTCACTGGATGCAATACTGTTGTTGTTGCATTTCTTCAATTCTGAAGTTTCGCCTATGTTTCTGAATTTTTCAGAAGGATCATGTTCATTAACTTCTTGGACCTTCGATTCGGGAGATTTTGTCTTGTTTTTGCACATATCTAATGCAAATTTAGCTTTGTAAACTAGCACAATTTACAGGTAACCATATCCAAAAATATATACGACGTACCGTCGTCTTCAGCGTTCGAATTGAAGAGCTTTTCGTCAAGCATAACAAAAAAAGAGGATATCATAGTTTTGAAAAAACATTTTATCTTTCTAGGATGGTCAGATCATTGCCTAAAATAAGAAGTAATACTTTGTATAGCTCAAAACAGTACCTCGTTTGGTTTATCAATATTCTTAGAATCTTGGTTATCGGGCTGGTCGTTTTCGGTGAAGTGAGGGGGATCTAAGACTTTCTTAGGAGCACTTATATTTGCATTACCGGAGGCCGGATGATGCTGGATATTATCTGGTGATGGCTCTAAATAAGGTTCTACAGAAATTCTACTGTCCAGAAGTTGCATGTCGTTGAGCAAACAAGCAGCTTCTAATGACTCACATGATTTGAATGTGATTACTGCACACAATGTTTTATCGTTTAGACAATTCCTAAGGTGCAAAAATGTTATCGTAATGTATCTTCAAAAATACATAGATGCCAAGCGTGTAGACTAGAGCTGTTCATCGAGCACACCTTTGAAGCAAGATACTTTCTATCGGACCACTGAATGAAAAGTTCTTTTCCAGCTCTTTGCATGTAATCTCCGGTGAGAGATTTTTAACAAAAATTCGTCTGTTCTAGATTATACCAGTTAAAAAATTTGAATATTCATAATGCCATATTTCAAATTGTTCGTTAAAAGAATTCGTACGAGTTTAGAATTGTTTTGATGCGCCATTTTTAAAATTAAATGATTTGGAATAATCTAGACATGTTCATTTTGAATTTGTTTACTATATTAACAAAAAAGAGAGGAGGTTTGTTAAATCTGTAAAATTACCGTATTTATCTTCAATTTTGTCACAGTGTTTCTAGATAAATTTCGTAATACTCGCGAATTTCTTATTTGACGTTAGCAATTTACGTTTATTTTGAAAAATTCTTGTTACAGTTAGTCTCATGATCTCACTGTTATCACTAACGTCTTGTGATACAGTGCAATACACTGTTTGTACTGGGGCTGATTTATTCACAATCAATACCCTAGCTTCAGAGTATATATGTCCTTCAATTGCATTCGACTATTCAATTGAAGGACGTTTTAATTTATAGGAGGCCTATTCAGAATGTGGATGTCAACGACAAAGACGCAATTGCTACCGTTGCGATTTCTAGTAGTGGCACAGTAATTACTTGAACAAAGGTTAATTTGTTCACTTATCAACACTACTTGTTGAAACTGTTTTTTGATTTCGAAGCGGCAGGGGGGCATTCATACAATCAGCAATCTATAAACCTGAAAAAACACATTTTCTTGGTATTCACATGGTATCTGGGTAATTTTGAGTTGTGAGTATCCGACAGCCATTCATCCAGTTAGTTCCTGCCTATTCAATGAAAACTGTTTTTCAACTATCGTGTGTTTATTTAAAAAATGAACCGTTTTTCTGTACATAAAGGGCCTCATCTTGTGACAGAGTTCCGCTTCTCTTAGCTTATCTACTAAAATGTGAAACAGACAAATTCAACAACAGTTTTAAATATTGTCGTTTATTCACCTTTCATTAAATGTTGTCGCAGGGGTATAGGGCCATCAAATAGTTGAGGAATATTTTAGTTGTATTGTAAAGTATTGGTAATGAAAAAATGAGCGCACAGTGGCCAGCAGACTATGTCAAGGCATCTCTAACATTTTTGTACGCCTACCCCATTGAACAACTCATATTTTCGATACAAATCTTCCTAGCTTGAGACTAAAGAAGCATTTGTAAACTGTTGACGTTATTTATTAACTGAGCGAAGTCAAATGCTTTAAAAAAATATTATATCAAGCTTGTTTGAATTACCAGACAAAACAATACAATGCTTACAAAACAAGCAAAACATCTACCGGAGTTAGGTTTAGTTTTCAAATAGAGGATAGCTGTTGAAAGTCATTCTGCCCAGACATGATTCGGATGTAGCGAGCTAGTTAGACGGAAACAGGACATTCCCTTCCTCTGTGTTTCGCATAAACTCTACTTTCTTTTTTTCAATTTTTGAATTGCCTTGATTGACTCTACCACAGATTTTTCGCCGTTTGCGATATCTCTCAAATATTGACTTGTCTCTGGTCCGGTAGCTTCTACCATATTATATAAGTATCCTGCTGGATTTTTAAGTAGTACAGAGGGCTTATCGAATTCAACGACTTTTCCTCTGTCCAGTACTAATATTCGATCATTGTCCATAATTGTATCGAGTCTGTGAGCAATCGTTAAAACGGTGACGTCCTTGAAAAGTTTACGAATCATTTTCTGAATCTGAGCGTCCGTGTTCGTATCGACTGCTGCAGTGGCCTCATCAAGTAGCAAAACTTTGGCATTTCTGAGTATGCATCTTTCCATGCTAAGCAATTGGCGTTGCCCAGCTGAAAAGTTTGACCCATTTTCATCTACGAACGAGAACAGCCCGCCATCTAGTGTTTTGACATAGTGATCGAGCTTGACCAATTTAAGTGCGCGCCAAATTTCTTCATCGGTGTACTGGTTTAGTGGGTCCAAGTTGTATCTTAGAGTTCCTGTGAACATAGTTGGAGTCTGTGGAATGATAGAAAGTTTACTTCGTAGATCGTGGACCCCGAGACTGGAAATGTCAACACCGTCTATTATTATACGCCCATTAGATAATTCTGTAATTCGGAACAATGCTGTAACTAAGGTGGTTTTTCCAGCACCAGTACGACCAACAATGCCTATTTTTTCACATGGCTTAATTTCGAGACTGATATTGTTTAACACAGGTACACCCTTGGTGTATTCAAGTGATACGTTGTCAAACATGATGTGCCCTTCGTGAGGCCAAGAATCGCTTGGCTTTGTTTCTTCTATAGAATCTGGAGGTTCTTCTGGTAGCTTCATATATTCTAAAACGCGCTCTATGGAATTCAACTTTGTTTCCACATCGGCTATGAGCAGCGAAAATTGGGCCAGAGTTTGAGTAATACTACCAGAGCTTGACAGTGCATTTGTCATAAAACCTATATCAGAAAAGCCAGGTATGTATATGCGAATGATTCCAACCGTTAAAAAGGTCAGTAATACAACAATGTTTCCTAAGAAATCCAAGGTCAGTCCGAACCAATGGGCGCAATAACGAAGAGTCAAAAATGTGAGAACATTCAATTCGACTTTAGACTTGTTGAGTTCTTCAAACTCTTTGTTCAATTTGTAGGCGCGAATAGTCGCTGCGCCGTCTAGAGACTCCGTAAAGTTCACGAAAATCGGCGAACGAGTGATGGCTTCTTGGCGTTGGATTTGGATTGACGTTCTTCGATAAAATCCAATGACGAAAACAAATAGGAACCCTGCAATCACCACTATGACAGACACAAGCGGTGTACCGATACAGATATTTATGATGATACCAAGCAGTTGGAAAAAGATGTTAAGCATTTGCTCAATTTGTTGAGTTAACAGGGTGTCGATAATATTGATATCGTTTGAGAATCGTGTCAAGATACGGCCAATTGGTGTTGAGTCATACCAAGAAACAGGTGCTCTTGATATAGAATGGAAAAGTCCATGATGTACTTTTCTTGATACCGATATTGTAAAGACGATAATGAAAAAAGAAAAACCAAGTGACATGATTGACTCTCCCAAAACCAGACCCATATAAACTCCTAGATATTGCTCTTTAGTGTAGTCATTTTTAAGCGGATTCGCCCAATCCGAAAGCCAAATCGATCCGTACGTCCTGGATGCCGTTGAAAGTGCTAGAAAGAAGATTGCCGTTATGAAACATATTACGCCACCCATTAAAATGTGAGATTTCAATGTTTCGAAGCTAACACCTCCCTCTTCTGTATGTTCTTCCTGAACCAGTAATCCCTTCCTTTTATTCTCTTCGTCTTTTTTCGGATCAACTTTAAACTCCTTGGTCTTTTGAGCATGTTTCAACTTTTCGATTTGTTCTTGCACTTCGTAATCGACACCATGCTCTGATCCTTCTGGTTCTACTTGGATTTTCGTAGACTTCTGTAACTTTATAAATTCCTTGGATTCCGTGAGCAGGTATCGATAAGTACCTTGATCGACAATCCTACCTTTTTTCATCAGCACTATGTGATCAGCATGCGGCAGAAAGTATAACTGGTTTGTTACCAAAAACACAGTTCGATTGGCCTGATGCATAGCTAAGATCACGTTTTTAAACAGAAGTTCAGCAACATGAGGATCTACAGCAGAAAGAGGGTCGTCCAAGATTACAATATCAGAGCGACTGTACATAGCACGAGCTATAGAGATACGCTGACGTTGGCCACCACTTAGATTTGTACCGCGCTCACCAATTTCAGTCATATCCGAAGTAGGGAAAAGTTTTAAATCTACTGAAAGAGTACTAGCATTAATCACTTCTTCGTACCAAGTTTGGTCAAATGGCTTCCCAAAAAGTACATTTTCGCGGATTGTTCCGTTGAAGATCCATGAATCCTGAGCTGCGTAAGCAATACTACCATTTACCAGTACCGTTCCGGAATTTAGACTTAATTCGTGCAAAAGCGCGCCGACTAAACTAGATTTTCCTGATCCAACAGATCCTACAATCATAGTCAGTGTTCCAGGATCAACCTTCAAATTTATGTTTGATAACACAGAGACTACTTTTCGATCATGGCCGCTTTCCCTTCTTTCACTAGTGACTGTTTTTTGTTCACTTTGTTCAGTTCCTTTATCTAAGTGCTTGATTGCCCTTTTCCTTTGTCTTTCAATTTTTGATTCTTCTTTTCGAATTTTATGTTCATTCCTTTGTTCCATCTCAATGTCTTCTTTCGTTTCCCAAGAAAAATCCCCATTCGTAATCAACATGCTACCAATTTTGATTTCGTCCGAATTTACAACTTGCCTTAACTCTGGTTGAAGTAGAAATTTTTGGATACGCCTAAGGGAGACTGTGTACTGACCAAAAAATGTCAAGGATATAGGCAACAACATAAATGGGACACGTAGAAGATTCAGTAGAGCCAATGATGTGAAAACGTTTCTTAATTCCAGCGTATGACCAAGTCCGTAGAAAAAGAACGTGAATCCGACTCCAAATCCTGGTACGTTAAACAAAAGGAATATCAGAGCCAATCGGGTAGTGAACATTTTTTTAAGACGTATGATTTCTATTTCTCGTGCTTCTGCTATGTTGCGAGAGAAGGGTTTTTCCCAAGCGTAATATTTGATAATCCTTATTGCAAATAGAAACTCCTTTACCAGTTTTATCCTGATGTCAACAGCCTTTTGAATTGTATGTCGCGCGTCTATCAATTTCTTGGTAACGAAACCTGTCAAGGGGAGTATCAAAATTGACAATCCAAGAGAAATTGCAGAAAATGGACCTATTTGCATAGATAACAGACCAACTGTAATAGCAATTTGAGCCGGTGATATGCATCCTTGCAAGAAAAAGCTAAACGTGTCCAAAATGATTTGACAGTCAGTAGACATGTAGTTAACTATCATACCAGAGGTCTGATAACGGTTCGGTCGAACTTTTAACGCTTTTTTGTATATTGCACCGACAAGGCAAGACCGGATTCGAAGACCAAGACGCCATGCTTGTAGTTGAGCATGTTGGCTAGCAATCGATGCACTACAGTTAGCAAGAAAAATCGTTCCGGAGTACAAATACATCCACCAGGTAGGCACATTGTTGCTCATAAGCCAATCAATCACATAGGGCAGTAAGAGGGGTAGATTATATTGCAGAGCGGCTTGGCGATTACAAGACAATGTTGGGTCAGTTTTCACATGGGTATTTGAATACGATAATAACATATTACCGAGATATGTTGTAGACATAGTCTAATATCCAGCATAACCTTTTAAATACATGATCCACGTCCTTATTTAGGGCATTGATCATGGATACTATAGAATCAACATGTCTATACGATACACCTTGGTCCGGCTAATTTCAAATCATTGATTCTCGTACCATTGATGACAAGTAATAACATGCAGAGGATAAAGTCTACTATACAAATCTTTTCTAAGACTGCAAACAAGGAAGGCCTAGGTAACAAATTAGAATTGTTAAAACCTACTGTTCTCGTGCTGACATAACAATACGGGCGTATATGTACTCTTTAGATTCGAGCTGTTCTTCCCATAGTCTATCGAAATCTTTACATAGAGATCTGACGGAGTCTTTTTTTCTCAATTTAAAATAGTTGTTGTAGTTCAGCTTGGCCTTTGCACCCACTTTCAGAACTTTTAATGAAGGTAGTAAATACAAGAGACTGAATGGATTGCCAGTAAAGGAAGGTCCATTGTGACGAGCAGGTAGTTTACTTGAGGATACCTATCATCGTGTTGTATTAATCAGGCATGAAAAAGTGAATGGTGAACACTTAGCAGATTAAGACGAACACCCGAAACGTAAAATCAGTGATCGAACATGTTAACTGACCGAGTTTTGTGCATAGTGTCTCGGATCAGAAAAATGTTCATAGACATACCGAACGCCCTTCAATTCTGTCGTTTTCAGTAGAATCTGCTAGGGAACTAGATTCCTTGAATTTGTGGCTTGGCATACTGGACTCTACATGCAAAATTAGTAGTAAATATCGCAATAGTAAAATAACAGCAGCAAAAATGTTTACCGATTGATCGTTTAGTATTTTATAGATGTTTACATAAAGCTGGAAAAGCGCATAGTCGTGTTATAAAAGCGCATCATCTACACTATATATTAATAAGCCTAGAATACATATATGGGCATATAGCACAACATATTCACAGGACAGGTTTTTGTAAACAATTTTGGTTTACGATATTTTCTCTTATTCTGATAATTTTGATTGCTATTGTACATTTATAGATAAATAGCTGTATGTGTATATATAAAAATTTAATGCATATATACACTATAGACATAAATATGTATAAATTCACTCTTACACTAGACGCTGTTGGTTTATCATTTTGGTGTATCAGGCTATAACCAATTTATCTACATAAATCCACCAGTCAACAGCTTGCTAGAATAAAATTCATGCTAATAGACGAGTTATTGCACACTAGTATTTGAAGGTATTGTGCCTTAGATACTATTTACTATATTTGTGCATATACATCACTGCAACAATATATGCGTTAGGCAAGCAATTTGCCTGTATGTCCCTCCACGTACAAACGCCATATAAAAAACATCGTCGACATTCACCAAATAGAGCAATGTGTATATTATATTGATATGATATATGCAATCTCAATGATAATCAGTAAATACACATACATACACGTTAGGTATAGGCATTTATATAGATATCTAGCTGTATATAGACATACATACAGTAATGCTGTTGAATCAAGTGGCTATATCGTTTTCTTATATCCTGTGATATACTTATCATCTTTGTATTTATTTTCTGATGTCTCTATCTTCTATATTGTCATCCCATGAGACTAGAATATTTTGTATTATATATTCAATATACTCCTTCGTATTTTGGATGCTATATATCATAAATGATTACGTATGCATATCTGTATTGATGTTGGTGCAAGATAGGCGTAGATGTAAGAGAATTATTTGAAAGTTGCGAATACGTGTGTGTATATGTAGAGTTGAGGGATTGTAAGGAAGAGAATTGTAAATAGATAAATTGATGATTATGGATATGGAGATGGCAAAATTGGTAGTCAAGAATACAATACATCGTATATAGAGGTAGATAAGGCATATTAATGATTAGTTGAAAATATATTTTAAGGAAAGATGTACTGGTGATTGGAGATGTATATATATGCACAATAAGTAAGATTTATCAAGAATTCATAATAAAAATAACACATATATTGAATATAACGTATGGAGTCTCATAGTATAGACAAGAATAGATAATGCTGATAGATGATAGTAGTTAAAATAAAATACTGCTTTCTAGGTTTGCGAAGTATCTAAAAAAGCAAATTGGCATATATTTAATTATATAATATATTGTTTAAAGTGTAGAAGTTGGCGAGTTATTGGTTCATAGTTGAATTAGTATAATAAAAGGAACACAATACCTAGCGTTCGCGGCTGATTTCTCATTTCATTATTGAGTAGACCCAAGTACATTTGATTTCGCTAGTCGAAATTAAGGGCGGCAATTTTGTACCAATATGGCCGCATTCGCTATTTGATCGTAAAGCATCAATTTATTCTAGTTAAAACTGGGTCTCTTATCTTTTATGTTATTTCTAATTTTTTTATTTATCTATGATATAATTTTATTAATTTATATTTTATGTACATTTGGTTTTTTACATTGTATAATTAACCATCTATATTCTACTGTTTAACTGTGTCAAATTATTAAAGAATTATTTCAATTATCTCTCAAACAGATTTTTTGTTATTTTCAGTATTTATTATTTTTATTTTGTTCTTCTAGTTAGCTCTTGTATGCTAGAACCTACTGTATTTTAGTTTGATGAACATATAGATCGTTTATTATACCTGTGCATGTAAATTAAACATATTTTTGAAGAGGAGGAACTAATATAAACTAGGGCTGTTTTTGATATGAGCAAAAATATTAAAGTTTAAATATACTGTATCAGGTTAAATCATGCACTCAGAAACTGATATTGACTATCGGATATGTATTTTTTGTATACAGCGCGCTATTATATTTACTTATAGAACCTATAAGTACTATTGATAGAGCTAATAACCATAAAACCTGTTGTGTTCTTTTAACATAATATTTTTGTTTGATGATTATATATGCTTGAATATGTACTGTGAACATACACGGCTTTCATGTTGTACAACAGAATATTACTTTATTAGAGTGATACAATAATTGAACAAAACATTCCAGAATTTATCTTGTAATAAGTCTGCTGAGATAATAACTGTAATAGTTGAATTCTAGGTCAAAATTAAATGCAACGCGTAGCTAAGACATGTAAATTGATGTTGTTAGGCCTTTACGAAAACAAGGAATCGATTCAATAGTATCACAAATATATTATTATTCACTCTTACCAAATAGAAGTTATCTATTATCTGATATTTATTGTTGATATTGATCATCTAATATCTCAAAATTATAGCAAGATATATGTGTAATATATATTATCTATCTAAGCTGTAAATTGTACTTAAAATATTTTTATAAATATCATAATTTGGAGATAAAACTTTTTAGTGGTGAGTTATTTTAAAAAACTTACGTTACTAGAGTAATAAATATAGCTGGATTACATAATAGTAGAGCATTAGCAATTCGAGCGGTATAATGTTTTTCATTGCTTGGTGGTAGAGATAGATATGTAAATAAAAATAACCATAAGATGTTATCGGTAAAAACAAAGCAAGTAAAATGTTAAAGCATATGGCTTTGAAAAAAGTGGTGGCCCTTTTTAATAAACATCTATAAAGTGAACATATGAAAATATTAAAAATATATAAATAGACAGGTATATGTAGAATTATGAGTGTCGGAGATATTGGATAGAAGTTGAGAATATATATATAGAATATGGTTGAAAGATAAAAAAAAGAAATTAAACAAACAGCGAGTATAAAAAACGAAAAATAAATAGGAAAAGAAGAATGGAGAAATATGGTGAGTAGATAGAAGAGATAGAATAATGAAGTAGGACAAGAGCAAAAATACAGAAGATATACAGAAGGAAAGAGGAGAGAAAATATAATAGAGAGTGAAAAAAATAAGAAAAGGTGATGGAAATAGAGGATAAGCTGAAGACCGAAAAGTACACAAGCATTGAATAACGAAGAGGAAAGGTAAAAATAGAGAGAAGGCTGATGAATAATGAATATAAGATGTGTACGAATAAGAATGAAGAACAAAGTGTAATTAAATAAGAATAACGAATATAGAAGATAGTATATAGATCAGAAATGAGAATAGTGAAGATAGAAAATTAGGAAAAGGAAAGTAAGAAATATGAATAAATAAAAAGTTATGTGAGAATACATAAAAAATATACTAATATATAAAAGAGTTTATCTGGATATATACGATAAAGAGTATATGTGAATGCATGAGAGCAAATAGAAGGGTATAGCTAAAAAAACAACTATCATATCATTGTTATAACATAATTTTAGTGATGAAACTATACGCGCAAATTGCGTTAAAAACGTTTTATTTGCAAGCTTGTCTATCTAATTATTCGACTGATTAAATCTAAAATAACATTAGCGGCTATAAAAAATTTTACATTTGTTAACAAAACCAATAGCACATATGAGTCGAATCCAGCTACGTTATTATTAATAAAGCGAGAAGACTATGTTATATCGATGAACATATATGTTTGATCTTGCTCTATTTATTAATATTGTTGAGCTTAGACTTTATTTATAATTTGCCGTTCATAGATTATGACTATGCTATCTTCAATTGGTTAATCATGGCATTATCCATACGTTTTTATATTATGAGACATGTCTGTATCATGTTTGTCCTAAATTTTATCTGTCATAAATGGTTGTATATTTCTCTTTAGTGATGCCTAATCTTTTATTCAATAAGGGTTGTTATGTTTTTGTCATGAATATAAGTTATCAAATAACTATCGGTCGTTAAGTTAATTTTCAATATATCGTATGGTATGATAATGTTTTCCATAAATCTGTACACTTGAATATCGATATTTTTTTAACACCAGCTAGTTCTCCGCATTTCTACAACATTGAATTCACTAAAAGCAATCTTTTTTTATGGTTAGCGTATTTTTATTTACAGAGAGATCAGTAGAAGGTGGTGAACTTATGTAGGTGTATGGCATAAAAATAACTGCATAGATACGGATAGAATATGATACCAATAAATAATATTTGTGACGATAATAACAAATATGTTAGTATTTAGATAAAACAGTTAAGTAAGCACATTAGCGATTTTGATACCAGATATGGAAGAAACAGTATTTATAATAATTAATATTGAATAATAAATATATATTAGCATGTAGTTGTTCGTAATAATTAATACATTTATATAAGATATAATGAAACTAATCAAAATATATTGATAAATAGTGTTCATAAATTTTTTTTTTATATTATTCGAATATATATAATAAATATTGACTACAATCGTTTATGTCTCTATATATATTTGATAGTATTTTATGACACATAATATATACAAGGGTGTATATAAATAAGATCACACAATATATAGTATGATTTAATCTGTAGATCTAAATACGAATATGATAATGATAAATATGGCGTATGGTATATACACATACATTATTATATTGTATTAGTTTTATCTATGTAAAAACAGGTAATAATATGATGAATATAGCGTATTAAATAATATAAATAATTTATATATTAATTCATTAATATTTTTAGAAAAAAATAAAACTATAAATAATGATATATTTATATGGTAGTACATATACATATATTATTATCAGAACACAAGTATGATAAACTATATAAACTTACATATAATAATAAGTGTATGGGATAATAAAATTGTAAGGCATATATATATATCATTATGTATAATATGTGTGCTGACAATGCAAACATAAGATGATTAAATAATGTTATATAATAACTTGGGTAAGATATCGTAAGGAATACATAATTGTAATAATCTACAGATGCTGTACGTAAATAAGGTTACATATATGAATCAGTATAGATATACAGAAATAATAACATGTATAATAAAGTATATAATGACATATGCTATGAAAGACATTGAGACTATACCAAACTATATAAATAAACTACAAGATCTAAAGATATTATATGTAGTATATACAAAAACTGTAAATAGAAAACGTGTATAGGCAATAAAATGATTAAGATAATATAGGTGGTAAATATAGACCCATGTATAAATCAATATATCTATATACCACAGCTTATATTTGTAGATTAATAAAATGTCATTAATATATATATCTATGGCTAATATAGATATGTCAAACGGCAAAATCCACTATCAACAATTTTCAGACCATCACATAACCTAATCTAAAATATTTGTATAAACAATAAACGATATACAAAATATGATAACTAGTATATACGTAATATGTATTAGAAGCAGCAAATGACCCAATATATAACAATTTATAAATACTGTATGTTATAATGTGTAATAATAATATATGTGATATTGTAACCTACATAGTATGATTTTGTTTACACACGGGCTTGTACCTAATTTACTTTTTGGATGTAAACGATGAAATATTATTAACCAATGAAACTAACAAATATGTATATAGAAATAGTATAGGGATTATATTTATAGGTATATAATTTATTAGATAAATGAAACAATATAATAACAAACTGAAACTAAAATATACAATATTTAAAATATTTGGGAATGGTCTTGTTGAGATAGAGCTTAACTAGTATTATTCTGAAAACCTTGTTATAATAATACATAAGATATGTATGCATTTTAAATATAAACAACACATAACGCTAAAAATATAAAGTAATATCAAATAAATAATACAGTTTAGGGTCAGATGCTTCTAGAGACAGCATCGATAACATGGATTATGTATGAAAATACCTTGAATAGAAGTATATGCATTAACAATAATAAAATACATGTATATATATATATTAAAAAATAGACTTTAGGAACCCCTCATTTATATACATATCACATATCATATATAAATCAATCGATATAGCAGGGGTACAATTTACAACCATTGAGTTATACAAATATCTATGTGCATATATTTAATTAATAGTATAACTGGCTATATTATTTCAAGTAACATTGGTGAGTGGTATAATTTAATAGAACGTGAAGAATGAATATAGTAATAATATATTTTTTATCAGATAATGTCGTTGAATATATGTAGAAAAAATACAACTAATTTATAATATATTAAACATATGATGTGACATATAAGACAAACTGAGTTATATATATATATATATTATTTATTTAGTAATGCATCATTATATTTGAATAAATGAATATAGGTATTAGTATAGGAAGACAGAATACAACAATCATAAAAATTCAAATAAATAAGATTAAGACTCATTCAAATAAATAAGATTAAGACTCATTCAAATAAATAAGATTAAGACTCATTCAAATAAATAAGATTAAGACTCATTCAAATAAATAAGATTAAGACTCATTCAAATAAATAAGATTAAGACTCATTCAAATAAATAAGATTAAGACTCATTCAAATAAATAAGATTAAGACTCATTCAAATAAATCATAAGACAATTCACTGGCTCACTCAAAAAACAGACTCAAAATAATAAAAGAAAAATAATAATAAGAGAAAAACAAAATAATAATAAGAAAAGAAAAATAATAATAAGAGAAAAACAAAATAATAATAAGAAAAGAAAAATAATAATAAGAGAAAAACAAAATAATAATAAGAAAGGAGGAAAAAATAATAACAAGGAAAAACGTAAATCAGTAATAACAGTATATTATATATTATGTAAATATATTTCAAATAGGCTTTAATATAAATATAAAGTATTATATACAAAATAGCGGTATTGTATGTATGTGCATAATATTTATAGTTAGTAATAAGCAACGAATATGCTGATATAAATATAAACATTTATCTGATTCAGATGTAAATAAACTGTAACAAATACAATAGTACCAAATAGTTAGCACTTGTACGATATGATAAATAATAGTAAACAGTAACATAACATAATATAGGATTATATGTGATGCTACTAACATAGCAGGAAAGATTGATGAAAGACAGTCATATGAATTTATTTCTATATAAGAAATAAAATATAACTATTAATAACAATAATGATAAGTTGTACATTAAATAATAGTATGAAAAGCTATTATAATAATAAAAACAAAAAAACTAATCTATACTATATAACCCTATTTAGTTTAGTATAAAATATAATAAATAAAATGTAATAAATAAAATATAGGATAATATGGTAATGGAATAGTGGGATAGAATAATAGGATAATAGTGTATATACGTATGTATGTGATGTGGTGTGAAAGGAGTATGTCGATGTTGTGAGTAGGCATAGGTAACACGGTACAACGATGGGTATGTAGGTAGTACGATAGATTGAAGAAATGTATAGAGAAGTACAATAAAGTTTGAGTGTGTGTAAACAATGTGATAGGGTGAAGAACGTCTAGGAAGTATGTGAATAACAATAGAATGAATAATGTGTGGGTAGTATGAGATAGTGAAAAAATGTATGGATAATATGATATCATAATACTGTCGATACTAATAGGACAGTATAGTATGATGATGGAAAATAATAGGACAGTATAGTATGATAATGGAAAATAATAGGACAGGATTGTACTATCGGACGATAATAGAGAAGATTATATATGTGTATATGTATGATATAATACGACGAAAAGAGTGTGTGCATATTATGAGTAAGTAGACGGAAGAGCAGGTGTGGATAATATTTATTTGTTGAAGAGAAAGTATAGATAATATGATATATAGAAGAATATAGGATATAGTATGGTAGTTTGCGAGTGTACGAGGGTGTATATGCAATATGATTTAATGAAGTGTGTGATAATATAGAGTAGGTGGGTAAGTAAACAGCATGATAGAATATACAGTATGATATTTAGAAGAATAGGCATGTACAACATGATCTAGTGGAGAAAGCATGGGTAACATGAGGTGATGAAGTGTGTGAATGACATGATAGAATAAGTGTGTGAGCAGTAGGTATTTAATATGATATAATGAAGAATATGTGCTTAGTGCGCTATAGTGAGGATTAGGGAGAGTAGGATAAAAGTAGGGGAGTTAGTGGGAGTTAAGTATGAAAGGAATTTAGATCAGAGTTAGAAGATGGACAGTATGATACAACGAAGGGCGGATGTGGTTAAGTGTACATATAAAAACAATTAAGTTTATTTGAACTTGAAGTAAACAAAATAGAATATACGATGGTGGCATACAGTATAGGACAGGATGTTATGATAGTAGAATAAAATAGGATGACAGTGAGGGATAATCTGGTAATGAGGGACATCATGACACTGAAAAAGAATAATTATATATGGGAGTGAATATAGATAAGGAATATATGAATATAACGTAGTAGAATGGTAGGATAATGAGGGATAACGTGGTAATGAAAAAAGTTGTATATATATATATGAGAATAGGATAAGTATATGAGTGTAAGACTGAAGGGTGATGTGATAATGGGATATGATAAGTTGATGAAATAGGTAGATATTCGAGGAGGATATTATTATAATGGAAAGAGGTATATGCAGGATACAGGTACACAAAGAAAAAAATGTATATAGGAGGAATATATGAAAAAGATTGTGTATGAATGAATATATAGACTAATGTGTATGGATACTATAGTAGCAGTATGTATGCGTGCATAGTATAATATATAGACGTGTTTATACGGATAGTATATATTGGTATTGAGTGACATATAAAAAGTATAATGAATGAATAGGGATAACAGAAAACCATGAATGATGCTGATGATTAGATTGATTTTAATAATAACTATGGTTAAATAGAACAATATAATGGAATAGGAAGAATATTTGTAATAATAGTTATTAGAGTTTTAGGGATATAATTTGTATGAATGTACATATGAATTAAATCTTGTAAACGAGTTGTTTGAATAGTAGCTGTTTAATTTTTTATAAATTAAGTCTACAATTGTGTATTTTAAATATTTGATAGATATAATAAATGCCTTATACAGGAGTATACGTATGTATATGGTAATATGTAAAATGTGTACAGATTGTAAAGGGTGATAAATATACAGAAGAGTATGTGTATGTTATAACAATGAGTCTATATGTAAAGGAATTGATGGATGTACAAAAGGGTGTAGATATGTATAGCAGAATTATTGAATATGTATCGATATTATTGTAGACGAGAGCACTGAAGACATAGGGAAGGAGATTAAAAAAAAATACGTATACATATATTATTTATAGTGGAGATTAACTAATATAGATAAAGATAGAAAATATGACGCGATTTATAAAAATAATAGAGGACAAAAGGAAAATTATATATAGATAAAGAGGTTAAATATATAGAAATACATAATATGACAAAGATGGGTCTGAGTGTTTTGAATATGAACAACTTGATGATCTAGAGGTGTATAGAGAAGGTGAGAAACAGAAAAATATCAAAATACTATGGGTGGAAAATATAAGAACATATATAGAAAGTGGAATGAAGAGATGAAAATAAAGTAGAATAGAATGAGTTTGGATAAAATGAAGAGAATATAGAGAGAAAAGGTATACGGATAGATAGAGCAATAAAGAATGATACAGAATAACAGATAGAAAAAACAATAGAGAAAAATTTGGATAGTGAATAAAGAAGATAACATATCGGTAAATAGAGTATTAGGCAAGATCAAGAGTGCTTTTATTAGCAATCTGGCTTCTGCTATCGGACCCAAATTTTTTTTGTCAGAATGGGGTTCTAGCTCTAATATAAAAGAGGTTATATGATCGCTTATTTTTTCAGGTACCGTGCTTGGCTTTTATTAACACCTATTTCAGTGTCATTAACATTAGCAATGTCATCCACCTCTGCTCAAATTATTATTAAATCAGTATCCGCCAACAGTCCCGTGATCTGTACCATAACGCTTAGATAGCCCTCTATTTTTCCTCTTTGAATACGCGTCCGACTGATGAGACATATGAGAAGCAATATAGCCAAGCCTCAATCAAATAATTATTTGATATTATTTTTTCAAATGGATAGTAGTAGCGAAAATAAGGTAAAGTATAAGTGGCGACATAAGGTGTAAATAGATAAAAAGATTAACACATGATATAACAGTATATGTATGTTTTTTTACTATAATTTAAATCATTCATATTTTTCACTGGCTACGTTCATTTAAAAGAACATCTATAACTCAAAATACTGAGGAACACTAAAACATGAAGAGCGGTTATACAGTTGGGATACTAATAATTTTATTAGTATCATCAACTTTTTTAACCGCTGATGAATCAGAATTTATTAGTGATTTAAAGAGAGTATTCAAGGGTAAATCTTATGAAGAAATATTCTCAGGTAACAGTTATTGCTCTAAAAATATTACATGGTATGTAGAGACTGTGTTCATGATGTTTGGGAGATGAAATGATATAGATTGCTTAACTGTAGATTTTACATTTAGTGATGGCAAAGGAAATATAATACATATGTATGTAGATAAATTAGAAAATATTTTTTAAGCAAAATTTGTTTTATATACGTGTCTATCGCAGTATGACTAATGAAATTGTTATTTAAGACATCTTGAGAATCTTGATCTTCCTGATAATTACCTGCCAGATTCAATATCTACCCTGGCCCACTTAGTGGATTTGTGAGTATTTTAAAAACACGTACTAGTTAAAAGAATAAACATCGTAACCTTTGGTTATTATATTTAGGCGTATTCTTAATAGTAGAATTAGAATAAATTGGAATAGCATTAATTCAGATTTATTAATATACAGTTTAAAAACCATGTATGCCAATTGGTAGAGTAGATTTAATACAAATTAACTATACTAATATAAAAATTACAGAGAAATTACGGGAAATAACGCTCTGGAATTCCCATCATCCTTGAAACATCTAG
This sequence comes from Schistocerca gregaria, assembly GCF_023897955.1. NCBI lineage: Eukaryota > Metazoa > Arthropoda > Insecta > Orthoptera > Acrididae > Schistocerca > Schistocerca gregaria. Next base: position 659 of record NW_026061838.1, on the reverse strand, counting down.
GTCTGACCAGCCTGTATGTATATTAATGCAACCTAAAAACAAAATATTTTTTCTGACATCATTGTAGAAACATTTCTAGAAATAACATATCACATTGTTTAAATAATATTTCACTTCCTATAACTCTGCAACATATGTATGTAGGAATTTAGTAAACATTAGTTTTAATAGTCTGGATATAACATTTTAACGATATAGTTATATATTAATTTAAATATTAACTAATTCTATTATTTGACAATCAAAATCAACTATGATATTTTATATACAGCGATATGTCGAAAAATCGTCTTCATTGTAATATTATGTCCTTTAGTACATTTTCAAACCTACAAACGTTGTAAGTTTATTCTAAAAATAATATATATAAATTAATTATAAATAATAAATATCATAATGTTGTATTTCGAATAAGCGTGCTGACTTACTTATTTACGTATAAAGAATTCTTTCGAACAACGAGCTAAGTGGTGAAATTCCAACATTCAGTAAAAGCTCAAAGTTATCAGTTTTGTATGTCTATAGATAATAGATATAATAATTTGAATATATAGTACTGTAGGTATATTGATATATTTCTTTGAACGCATGTACAGAAATCTTTCATATAACATGTTTTCAGGTAATCATCCGTCTTTCAATATCTGTCTCGCGTGTGT